>NC_056728.1:1775276688-1775494188 GCF_019279795.1 Protopterus annectens
TCAACATAAAGGAGATGTTAGCAGTCCAGTTCATTTCTGGCTTTCAAGGAGTTACTTCTTCCAGGGCAGGTGTTGATTCTAACAGACAACACAACTGTCATGTGGTACTTCAACAAACAAGGGGAACACATTCTTATCCTCTATGCAGGCATGCAATGATTTTATTGTAACTCTTCAGGCAAGGTTTCTGCCAGGAGCACAGAACAGATGTGTTAAGCAGACAAATCATGGATCCCCACAAGTGGAAACTGGATCTTCATGTATTTCAGAAATTGACAGTGTCATGGGAACTCCAGACATAGATCTGTTCGCTTCTCCACTAAACCACCAGCTGCCACAGTTTTGCACAAAGGGGTTTCATCACACAGCTTGGAAAGTGGATGCTCTGTCTTTCAGTTGGACAAACCTTCATCTGTATGCCTTTCCACCTCTGCCTCTTCTTTCAAAGGTACTGTTAAAGGTCAGACAGGACAGGCCAAGGATGATTTTGATAGCTCCAGATTGGCCTCGGCAACACTGGTACCAAGCCTCCATGGCCTTAACCTTTGATTCCACATCTGTTATCCCAGCAGGACGGTCATCTGCTCAATGTCAAGCTTCACTCTCTTCCTCTGACAGCCTGGCATATTCTGTGTTGAAACACAGCAGGTCTCAACTTCCTCAACAAGTTTTAAATGTGATTATGGAAGCTAGAAGACCTAGTACAAGGAAAGAGCAAAATGGAAGAGATTTTTATTTTGGAGTAAAGCAAAGAATTTGGAGATTTCTGAGCCTAATTTGAGTATGGCTCTTCAATATCTTACTGAGTTACTGGACAAGGGTCTATCCTTCTCTTCCATCAAGATTCATGCTGCAGCAATCTCAGCTCACTATGATTGTGACCCACCATTGTTTATCCCTTGTTCAAGCAGTTTCTTAGAGGGGCTAAGAATATAAGACCCCCGTCCTACTCCTGCTTGGGATCTCAATTTTGTGTTGGAAAAACTTACTGAGCCTGCGGCTACTGCTGAATTGAAATATTTGTCATGGAAGACTGCTTTTTTGTTGGCTATTACTTCTGCAAGAAGGGTGTCTGAGTTACAGGCCCTTATGGCAGTGATTTTCCATAAGGATAGGGTATCATTAATCCTTCCTTTATGCCTAAGGTGGTTTCTAGTGTGGCTTTAAACCAAACTATTCATTTGCCTACCTTTTATGCAGACCCCCAAAATGAAGGGGAGAAGATTTTGCATTCTTTAGATGTACACAGGCAATCGTTATTACTTAAGCAGGACTAAGGATTTTAGGCAGTCTCAGCAGTTGTTTGTTTCTTTTGCTTTGAGTTCGCAGGGCAAGCCTGTGTCAAAACAAACTATTTCTAGGTGGATTGGCTTTTGCATTGCATTTTGTTATTCCCATCATGGCAAGGAGGTTCCAGCTGGGATTAGGCCTCATTCCACTAGGGCTACTGCCACTTCAACAGCATTTCATATTTTGGAAGCAGCTACTTGGAGTTCAGTGCATACTTTCTCTAAGCATTATCACCTTCCTATCTACTCTAAGTCTAGGGCTGGTTTTGCCACAGCTGTTTTGCAAGGCATGTTGTCAGCTGCTACTTCTTTATGATTTGCCAGCCTCCCTTACCTCTGCTTTGGGATTCTGGACTGCAGCAATGGAAGACGAAGAACATAGTACAGTTTTGTACCTACCATAAATGTAGATGTTCGAGGATTCCATTGCTGCAGTCCTCCCTCCTTCCCTCTGTGTTTAGGGGTGGTTGTGTAGGTGATTTACCTGCTTATATTTTTGTATATATTGTTCATGTTTTGGTGCAGGTATTTTGGGCCTTGTCTTTTTAGGGTCTTCTGACATCTGGGGCAAGAAAAGACTGAGGATATGACGCCGGTCATGCCTGACCGACGTCAGCCTTATACTCTGGTATTCGGGCCGACTGGATGCGGACTATACCCAATAGTCACCTCATATCATGCGTTCCGGCCCCAAAATCCGGACAACACCAAGAAAGGAGGGGGGGTGTCCATATTCATAAGGTTGGTGGCAACGCATGATGCATCGGAGACCATCCAGGTGCAATTAACCATAGGCAAGACTGCTCTGCAATTTGTAGCATGTTACAGGCCACCCTCTCAAACTCAGGAACCTCACATGGCCTTCCTGAAAACATTGGAGGGGATAAATGTATCTCCAAACACCATCATACTAGGTGACTTTAACTACCCTAATATAGACTGGGAACACTACTCAAGCCCGAACACTCTAACCCAAAGATTCCTGGAGTTCATAAACTCAAATGCCATGGAACAACTAGTCACCATCCCCACAAGAGGAGAAAACATACTTGATCTCATCATCACGAACATGGGATCAAAATGTTCAACACCGGAAGTATACCCCTCACTGGTGAGATCAGATCATAAACTAATCTCGCTGGAGGTCCTCATCCCGCCCCACCTGAAACAAAAAGACCACAGTGAAAAACTTCTCAAAAGCCGATTTCACACTTCTAAAACTAGTGTGGTCTCCTTTAAGGCCCCTGAGCCAGTGGTAAACATTACTCAAACCGCTGAATCACTTACAAATGCCTTCTACCAGCACCTACAGGACTGCATGGATCAGGCAATCCCAAACAAAACTAAGACTCTCTGTACCAAAGGCAAGCGTCCAGTCTGGTGGACCCCAGCCATAAACAAGCTCTACAACAAAAGGAGGAAGCTACTACAAGATAGAGCAAAATCCTTGAAAGGTAAGACACCTTTGATCATTATAAGTAAAAACTAAGAGCTCTCATAAAATCATCCAAGGCAAATTTTGAGAGAAAATCGCCAAGGACTCTAAAGAGAATCATAAGGCCTTCTTTAGCTATGTTAGAAACCTAGGAGGAAACTCCCAGATATGCTCAGAATTAGTTCAAAATGATGTGAAAATTACTGAACCTACACACATTGCCAACATACTGGCTGACAGGTTCAGTGCAAACTTCTCCCTCCCCAAAAGGAGAGATATCTATTCCAGAGGATTGTAGCCCCCAAACATCTCCAGGTGAGAACTGCCCTCACTAAGGCAAAAACACAGCATCCATGGGACCGGATGGTGTCCCCGGCTGTGTGCTTCATGAACTCAATGAGGAATTAAACCCACAGTTAGGACAGCTGTTTAATCTTAGCCTCACCTCAGGATCCACGCCTCCAAGGAGTGGCGACTGTGGTCCCACTTCATAAGGGCGGTGCCTCCACAGACCCTGGAAATTACCGCCCATTAGCTTGACAAGCCTTATCTGCAAAGCCATGGAGAGGATCATAATGGAACTCATAAATAAAGACATAGGGAACTTGCAGACTTTGGATCCAACTCAGTTTGGCTTTGTCAAAGGCAGATCCTGCCTCTTAAACTTGGTTGACTTTTTCGAGACAGTCACCAAGGCCATTGATGAGGAAAGGCAGTCCATACAGCCTACCTCGACCTGGCAAAGGCCTTCACACAATACCCCACTCAGGTATCATCGAAAAACTCATCAGCTTGAATGTAAACCCATACATCACAAGATGGGTTGCAAACTGGCTAAGTGACAGAACCCACAGGGTCAGAGTTGCTGGAGCCATGTCAGACTCAAAGCCTGTCACAAGTGGTGTCCCACAGGCTCAGTCCTGGGTCCACTCTTGTTCGGCATCTACTTTTCTGAAGTACAAGCAAACACAGGAGGGTTATGGCTGACAAAGTTTGCAGATGACTGCAAACTGGCCATAGTCGAAAACACATCTGACACAGATATCCTCCAGAAGGGCCTCACAGAAATGGATAACTGGTGCCAGAGCCATGCCCTGAAGTTAAACGCCAAAAATGCATAGTCATACCCTTTGGGAAAAACAAGGCTACCCCTAGCTACCATATAGGTGGCAATCCACTGAGCACAGAAAAGTCATCAGAGATCTGGGGACCCAGGTTGACAGTAGCCTTCGTTTGACACTCATGTTGCTAAAGTAGTTAGGAAAACCTTCTATATCACCCACCTGATCATGAAGGGATTCACATCTAGATCAAGGGAGGTCATCGTCCCCTGTACTCATCACTTATTAGACCTATGATTGAGTACAATGCCCAATGTATCTGACCAGACACCTGCTGCAGCTTGAAAGGCCCCAAAAGTTCCTCACCAAAAGGATAAAGGGTCTCAAAAATATGTCTTATGCTGCCCGACTGAAAGAACTCCAGCTCTATTCAGTCTCATACCGCTTGCTCAGAGGTGACCTGTGCCTGACATATAAGGCCATGTCAAACCCAGATTTGATGAATATGCTTCACCTCAAAAATCTAGATCCCTCAGAACCACAAGGGCGGAGACTTAAACCTTGACACGGTTATAAATAGAACGTGCTGGAGGGACAGATTCATCACCCAGAGACTCCCTATGCTGTGGAACAAAATCCCGGTACATGTGAGGCAGAGCACCTCTCTGGTCTTGTTCAAGAGGAATCTTGACCAATGGATGGGAGATTGCAGATATACCCCAGGGATTACTTCAGCGTCACTGCTTGACAGAGGCACAGCAAAATGATAGGCATAGTTTTTATTCAAACTAAAGGGGTGGCGAAAGCCACATAACTATGGGCTAGGCTTATAAATGCCCTTGGGCAGATAGCCTAGTATGAACCTATGAACCTATGAACCTAATAGTAAGGACTGCAGCAATGGAATCCTCGAACATCTACATTTATGGTAGGTACAAAACTGTACTTTTTGTGTGTGTAGTGGGAGAGACGACTGTGCCATTTTTGGATGTGATTGAGAAGGTTAGGGAAGTGGTTTTGGATTTATTGGGGGTGAAAAAGAGAAGTTTTGTTTTATTAGGGTTGAGAATCAGTTGAATGTCAGTGATCCAGCCTTCTATGGAAGCGAAGGACTCTTGAGCTAGTTTCTGTAGGGGGGTAAGAGATGGTGCTGCACAGATAAGTGTTGAGTCATCTTCATACCGTGTTAATGTGGCCTGTTTGGAGGAGGTGTGTAGGTTATTAGTGAAAATAGAGAATAATAGTGGGCCAAGTTTAGTTCCCTGAGGTATGCCTATAGAGGTAGGTAGGAGGGGTGATAGTTCAGCTTGCCATTGGACATCTTGCTGTCTGTTTGATAGATAGCTTTTGAACCAGGAGATAGTAGGGGATTCAAAGGATAGGGAGGAAAGAGTGTCAAGTAATAAGGGGTGTGAAACCATGTCAAAAGCTTTAGAAAGGTCCAGGAAGATAGCAGATACAAAGTTATTATTGTTCCTGTGCAGGTTAACCTGATTGGTAAAAGAGAGAAGAGCAGTAGTTGTGCTATGGTGTGGGCGGAAACCATGTTGAGTGGAGGAGAGAAGATTATATGAGGTTAGGAACTGCATAAGTTGAGAATGAATACATTTCTTTATGATCTTGGACAAGGGAGAGAGTATGGCTATTGGCCAGTAGCTGGAGAAGTTATAAGAGTTACCTCCTTTATGTAATGGTATGATGTAGGAGATTTTACATATATGGGGGACATAAGATTCTGTTGCTGACCGGTTGATAAGAATTGAAATGGGATAAGCTAAAGAGTCTGCTGCTATTTTTAAAAAGTTTGCAGGTATACCATCTGCTGTGAGAGTTGTAGGTTTTAGTTTACAGAGGAGTTTTTTAATCTTGCTAGTTGGAACAGGTGAGAGGGTAAAGGTGGGTATGTTGTCAGGGAGTTTAGCAATAGTGGGTGAGTCATTAGTTTTGGCAAATTGGGTGGACAGTTTGTGGATTGAGTTTATGAAATGATGGTTAAGTTGGGAAGTGATAGTGGCATTATCGTTAATGGGGGAGGTGGGAGTGGGGGTAGTTGTTTTACCAGGTTTTAGTAGAGAGTTTAAGGTGTGCCAAAATTTTTGAGAGTTTCTAGAGTTTTTGTTTTGTAGAACTAGGAAGTAGTTTTGTTTGTCTAGTCTGGTATGTTTTTTTGGCTATGTTTCTAAGTTGTTTATAGTTTTGTTTGTTTAGGTTGGAGTTGTCTTTCTTCCATTGTTTCCAGGCCTTGTCTCTAGAGTTTAATAAGGCTCTTGTGTCCCTACTCAGCCATGGGGCATAATTTGCTTTGACTCTAATTTTTCTGATAAGGGCAATTGAATTCAGAACTCTGGTGAAATTTTCATTGAAATAACCAACTACTTTATCTAGGTCTAATGTTCTAAGTGGTTCCCAGTTGGATTGTTTTAGGGTGTCATTTAGATCTTGTGGGTTTAGGTTTTGGTCATTCCTGACCTGTCTATAAATTATAGGATTGGGGATGTTGGTATGTTTCCTAAGGAGAAAAGTGGGGAGATGGTCACTTATTTCATCAGGTAGAAGTCCTATGTGGTAATTATGTTTGGGGCAGTTCACTAATGTCCAGTCAATAATAGATTGTTTTTTGGACTTTTTGTCAATTCTTGTGGGTTCTTGGATTAATTGGGCAAATCCATAAAGATTCATTTGAATGGTGGGGTTGTTGGAGTTACAGGCCAACCAGTCAGTATTTAGGTCTCCTAGTAAAATAGTTTCATGAGAAAGGTTTTGACTGAGCCACTGAAGAATTTCCTCTATAGTATGGGAGTTATTTCCAGGAGGGATATAGCTACATAGAATGTTAATTTGTTTTTTATTGTTCAAAGGTAGAGTGGCACCAAGGATTTCAGCATTCTGAGATATGGGTATGGGGGTTTGAAGTGGCTGGAGGTTGAGTGTGTTTTTGAATAAAATAGTGACACCACCTCCTTTCTTACAAATTCTGTCTGACCTTAGAATATTGTAACCTGGTGGGAGAACTTCATTATTTGGGATAGAGGGTTTAAGCCAGGTTTCTAAAATAGTGAGTATATCTGGGGCGTGGTGTGAAATGAGTGCATGTAAGTCTGGGAGTTTGTTTGCAATACTCCTGGCATTGATATTTATGATCAGTAGGTCTGATCAAGTTCTATTTGCTAGGGTGTTGGACAAAGGTCCTGGGTTTGGGTGTATATCTCCTGCTATAAGGAGTATTGTGGTGAAAATTATTATGTGCTTAATAGTATGTGCTATACGTTTGTAGTGTAAATAAGGTATTTTTCTGTGGTAGGGATTTGGAAGATGGGTCTTGTTAGTATATAAAACTATGTTGTCTTTAAATAATGTTGCACAGATAGTGAAAGTAGTGTGTGTATTAGTAGATGTTAAAATATATGTTGTATGGTAGGAGTTCCTGTGTAAGGGGTTGATTGTGTGTAAGGATGTGATGTAGGTTAAGGAAGTGAGTGATAGTAAGAGTAAGGGCAGTGAGAGGAACATATTAGTGTATAGCAGGAAGTAGATGGTATAGAGGTGCGGAAAGCAAGGAGAGGTTAGGGTGTGGTTTAAAGAAAGGACTAACAATGTAAGAGTAATTACCTAGGGGTGTGGTAATTACTTAGGGTTGTAGATGTGGCACAGGCTGACATGCATAAGTGCCTCCACCGTGCTGCTGATTCAATGGGTCAGATGAATGACACGGTGGACCAGGTGGTGTCTGTGATGGAATATCTGCTGGGAGGGGAAAGGCATCCTTTAGGCACAGGTCAGCCACATCGCCTGCTGTTAGCTGATGTGGCCATTCCCAATCATGCTACCATAGTGGCAGTGCATCCATTGTTCCATCAGTGGTTAAGCTGTCCACACCCAGACATGATAGGCCATAGGGTCATGGTCCTTGGTGCCCTCATGAAGGGAGCTCATCCAGCAAACATCAGTCACATTCTGGTAGCAGCAGTGTATCTGACCATGGGCGTGAATGTGTCAGTGCAACTCCTGGAATGAGACAGTTCTTGTGATTGGGAACATCAGCGATGAACTGTCACCTCTACCATGCACAGCTCACACCTGTCCAACATACCAAGACACAGAGTGAGCACAGAGCCTGGCTGTGTTCATGCAGCCACTCACACACCAATTAAACCAATAGGACCCATACAGATACACACAAAACAGTTACATGGTTCAGCCGTGAAGATTAATGCTCATTCTGTTTTATTGGCCATTTGTTACTTTATCCAAATATCTGCCTGCTTCTCTTTCTTACTCACACACACTCACTGACCGTTTGTGTCAGTCTAAGCTTCATACCCCCCCCCCCCAACAACACCCTGTCCAAGTGATGATAACTGTGACAGATTCCCATTTTTCTGTCTTTTGGATACATAACATTTGTGTCTGTTGCTCAAGGTGCATAGCTGACTTATTAAGTAGTATATCTGCATTTGTGATGTTGAATTGCTAATTGTACCTTTGACTTATATTGGTCTTAGAAAGTTAGACAGTTGATTGCATCAAACATTTTGTGCATTAGTATTGTTAATGATCTTGTGAGGTTGTGAATTCTGAAACTAAAATGTGTCTCATTACTTTTTAACTTCTCTGTTTAATGATTTTCCAGTAGAACAATATGATGCTAAACTGAGGACATTTGGTGACCATCAGTACTTTTGAGAGGTATGGCTGTGTGAATCTTTGATGCCTGAGGCCTACTACTTGATAATGGACACATATAAGTCACATAAGTCTCTGCTGTCACATGTTAAAGTCATTTCTGTACATATCACCCACCCTTTACTTGCTTACACTACCAAGTAACAACATGCAAGTATATGCCATTCATTCATTCATATTACTGCATGATACATTCTAGCTTCAACACTTACCTTGTAAATCCAGCAGTTGCAACAGTTTCAGTTCAAGGCTGACTCTTGTCTGATGCTAGTAGTACACAGCCATTACATGGGTAGATAAAGGCTGTGAGCATTGCCTGGCATCAATGTTACTATATGTGTGTGTTTGTGTGTGTGTGTGTGTGTGTGTGTGTGTGTGTGTGTGTGTGTGTGTGTGTGTGTGTGTAAGAGGAAGGTTTTAGCCCCTTAGGTGGTGAATGAGTGTGCTATGCATTGCCTCTTAGCCAATGTGAGGGCATACTGAGCGGGTTCCTATTGAATTGTCAACAGTTTAGGTTGTTGAATGCTTAATCATCAACACCTAAGCGTCGAACGCTTGCAATAGCGAATGGCCATATCATCGAATTCTTTCCTTGGGAAAGAATTTGCATGGCTTTTATCAAGGATTTGCCCTTTCCCCAATGTAGAGCAATCTCAGAGTTGATATATTTAGTTAGGGGGGGTGGGGGGTGAAGCCCCCACTACGTTTGGGTGTGTTTGTTTATTTTGTTTACAGACGGCCACCCAAATTCTTTCCCGAGGAAAGACTTCGATGATGTGGCCATTCACTATTTTAAGTGTTTGACGCTTAGGTGTCGAAGATTTAGCATTCAACAACATAAGCTGTTGATGTTATGATATAGATGCTGTTGAGCACACCTATGTCTACCTATACCGACAACAGCTGCTGATTCCTCTTCTGATTCGTCACTTGCATGTGTCTGTGGTGACCTTGCCATTTGTGGTGGGATGTGTGACCCTTCCCCTTGTTCATCCTAATGAAGCTGTTTTCTCAGGATGATGTTGTGTAGCATGGCACATATAGTGAATATTTCAGTATGTGTACACGGATTGTACTGCAGGGCTCCCCGAGATGTAGCTAGGCACTGGAACTGCAACTTTAGCAGCTCGAACACATGCTGTATGATATTTCTGGTTTGAGCATTTCCCTCATTGTGGTGTTCTTCAGTGAGTGTGTGTGCATTTCTGATGGATGTCATCAGCCACAGTTCCAGTGCATAACTTGTATCCTTCAGTAAATGACCCTGTGGGATATCCCCCTTAGTCAACATCTGATGCAGTTGGTAGGTGTGCCAGATATGTCAGTCTTGGTAACTGCCTGCGTTGTCAGCACACACGTTCAAGATGATTCCCTTGGCATTACTCACAACTTGGCAGTTAATAGAGTTGCAGCCCTTTCTGTTTATGTAGAGCCTTCCCTCTACTTTTCACATGTGCAACCTATGGCATCCATTACTTTAAAGTAGTATGTTATAGGGTAGAACTCCTGCATATTTCTGTCCCTGTCATCGGGAGTACAGGGAAAATATATGTGGACACTGGCATGTTTGAGCATAGCATTCAGGAATTGATGGAGAATCCTGAATTATGATGCCTGTGGCACCCCCAGCATATCCCCTGTAGGTCTCTGAAAGGTATGTGTAGCTAACATTTTAAGTGCTACACATACCTTTGTCTCCACTGGTATAGGTTCCCCTTGGTTTGCCCTGGCTCTGAGTTGAGGATCACAGAAGTTGCAGCGTTCCTGCAGTATGTCTGTATCCACCCTGTAGTACTCTACAATTTCCACATCATGTAGATTGTGGTAAGTTCAACTGGTCCTAAAAACTCTTCTCCTTCTTGGCCTTGGTCTATTAGCAGCAGGAGCAGCAGCATAGAATTCAACCTGTTGCACATACACATGAATTAAAGCAACAGCAGCCCCTAACATTGTTTCTGTGTAGGTTCCTTTCTGTGGCTATATTCCAAAAGGTTTTGGAATTTGCAGGAAAAAACAGCACTGAGTCTACATATAGCTTGTTGAATAGCTCCTTCATCTTGGATTGGTTGATTAGCATACAATTCAGTTGCTTATGCTGTAAATAGCATGCTACAGTGTTTCCCTTGTTTGCGTGGCTCTACACACCATGTAGAGCTGCTTAGTGAGTGTAAAACTGTGTGCTACCATGTACGAGCAGTGCCGCAACATGCACAAAGTATAAAAGGACCATGCAAGCTTTACTGCATCTGGCCGATGGTCTTTTTCTCTGCAAACTTTTTCAGATAAATTTTATATTACATTGAAAAATATTGTCTAGGCAGTTACAGAGCTACACTGTTCTGTATCTGTTCAGAGATCATGACTAATGGAATCTGAAATGTGCTTGGAAATTGAAATGTATCCAGATACATTTCAGAGAATTCCAGAAACAAAAGATCTTTTTATTGATACTGATTGTGAAGAAAATGAAACACTGTCATCTGTGTTAGCATGTCTGGCAAAGGATTTGTGTATATTCTCAGATTAACTTGTATGCCAGCATGTCTAGTTGTGAAAATGTAAATACGTTTTAACATGTTGAGTATCTCCCTGCTTATCCAGAGTGTTTAAAGAATCTGTCAGTGTTTTGGTGCATTTCTAATTGCACAGGATTGTGAGGGAGATTCTAAAGCACAAACTGTGGAGAATCAGCTAATCAGTAGGTGATGTTATTAGAATGTTCTTGGTTACTATGTGATTTTTTGAACAGCTGATTGACAGCAAAAATAACTTTTTCAAACAGCTGACTGTTATTTTTAAAATAAGATGATTGAGACTGTTAAGCTGAGCAGTTTGTGAAGAGCAGCAGTTATTAAAGAGTGACAGTCAGTTACAGTGCTGTACAGTAAATACCCCCCAAAAAAGAATTCACCAGAAGCTGTAAGCTTGCCTTTGCCTTGCTATTATGTTTTAGATTAGATCAGGGACAGTATTCTCTAGTTAGATTAGGAAAATTTAGTTATTTAGATAGAGTTTTTTCTAAGATGATGGATTTCTATCCTACAGCTTAATTTTATAATTCTGGTAATTTAATTCTGGTGTTTATTGAAAGTTATTGATTTGCATTCTTGTAATAATTTTACTTATTATTAAAAGTTTTTCACTACTTTCCATTGTGGCTGGACAATCAGTGTGTTATTTAGAGATTAGAGAATGGTTATACTTGATTGATACTCCTCAGGTCACCTCGAATGCCTGGCTGCTTCTGGTCATAGCTATCATTTTTTTAAATATTTAATTTTTAATAAATTGATCACCCATTGAAGGGCATGTAGATCTGTCTGACTCTGGTGGCAGTGTTACCATTTGTATTGGGGAAGGGACACAGCTGGAAATCTGTGTCAGTCTTCACATAAGTGTTTGCGTGTGTGAGATTTAAATTTATTTTGAGTGTGAGTGAGTCAGTGGTCTTAAACTGGAGCACATTGCTCTAAAATGCATGATAAGGGATTACATTTGGGGTGGACAGAGGTATATAGTCCAGTGCCAGGAAAATAGAGCGTGTTCCTGTTGTGCTTTTAATGAAAATTGTGGAATTTTATTCTTGTGTGCTCTGCGCTCTGATGTTTTCTGTGATGCTCCAACACTGAAATCAGTGGTAAGGATTGAGGTTCCTTAATTACTGACCCAGGTTTTAAGTGGAAAATGTCACTTTTATTGTTGATAGTCCGGTGGGATATTAGCCGGATGTCACATTAATAGGTGGCAGACCAGTGGGATATTGACCGGATGTCATATTAAGTTGGTGTCAGTGGTGTGGGATTTTTAATTGGATTCCAGTAGCTTATGGGTATTTGTCATTAAGGTGTACACTCTTGACAGCCACAAGGTAAACATTTCAATTCAGCACAGTTTTATCTTTTTTTTTTAGTTAGATAGTCAAGGATAGCAGGCAAGGATGTCAGCAGAAGATTTTACCAAGCTGGCAAAGATCCAGTTGGCTAAGAAGTCTGAAGCCAAGGGATTGGTGCATGCCAACCTGACCAAGGAAGTAATGATTTCAGCCTTGGTTGCAGCTACAGCTCAGACCACCAGTTTGTGGGATATCCAGTTTGCTGTTGGTGATCTGCAGCCTGCCAAGACAGGGCAGTCCACATTTTTATTGGAGGACCTGAGAATCCATCTGAAGTTGGAGAAACTGCACCTGGAGACCCAATGCCTGGAGGCTGAGGAAAGAGAGAAGCAGTGCTGATATGAACTGGATGCTGCAGCGAAACAGTATCAACATGAACTGGAGGCCAAACATCTTGAATTGGAATCAGCAGAGAGACTGAGGTATTTAGAAGCCAAGGACAACAGGAGACACCATGAGGAGAATAAGAGACAGCACTGGCATGAATTGGAGCTTCTTAGCCATCAAGAGGGTCATAGAGGTAATGGGGAAGGGAAACTGGACCCCAGAAGCTGTAAAAGTCAGTAAACTTTTTCCTTGGTATAGAGATGGGGATGACTTTGATAGTTTTTTTCATATCTTTGAAAGGATATGTAGACAATATGATGTTGACCATGAGCTCTAGATTTGACCCATGACTCCCTTACTCCATGGTAAAGCTGTTCAAGTTGTAGCAAAGTTAAATGATGTAGGTTGTTTGAATTATGACAAAGTGAAATGTTGTTTACTCAACTGTTTTAAACTTACACATGAGGCATATAGAAAAAAAGGTTTGTGAACATAGATGCAAGGCAGATGAAACTGTACATGATTACATTGCTGACTTAAGTACTTACTTTCACAGATGGGTGACTGGGTGTCAGGTCACCACTTTTGAGGGACTGGCTGACCTTTTGGTGAGGGAACAAGCCCTCAGTTCATTGTCTGATGACATGAGAGTCTGGTTAGCAGACTGTGAGTGTATCTCTGCAGAGGGGTTGGGAGAAAAGGGGATCTCTACTGGGTAAGCAGAGAACCACTGCATAAGAAAGGGATACCCAGTGTTACACATAGACATAAGGGAACACATGGAGGGCAGTCTAAACCACTCCAACAGAGTACACCATTAATGGCGGGAACTACTAATCCAAGTGCACGGTTAGGGATTAGATGTTTGAAGTGTAACCAGAGGGGACACATAACAGCCAAATGTCCATCAAGGCAAGGTGAGAAACAAAAGGTGAGAGAGCCAGTAAGTGTGGATGATAAACTGCCAGTGGTAAGTTGTTTAGAAACAACTGAGGTGCCAAATTATCACCAAAATTTATATCCTATCTTAGTAGATGGTAAACAGGTAACTGCTAAGAGGGACACAGCTTCTGATATAACCATTATGAGGCCTGCAGTGGTTAGAGAAGAGCAGTACTTGTTTGGGCAGTCCACTCCAGTCAGAGGATTGTGAGGGACACTGTTCCAAATACCTTTGGCTAGGGTTCATCTTGACTGGGAGGGTGGAAGTTGAAGCAAGCAAGTAGGTGGGTTTGAGGATATTCATGCAGATGTCCTGATAGGAAATGACTTTGATGATGTAGTACCTTGTGTACATGTAGTGGCACCCAGTCAGGCTTGGAGAAAGGCATGTATGTCTGGTAGTCTGGGAGAGACACCGAAAGATCTCACACCTGAATCTGGGGCTGGCATGGTGGCTGTTTCAGAGGAGGTGCTACCTGGTAGCAGTAAATCTGAATGTGAGCCACAGCTGCTGGTGGGTACTGATGAATGGTGACTGTGAGGATGGAGGTGAGTGGTGGTACCCAGAATGACAGTGAGGTCCAACTATCAGAAGTTACTAGGCTACCTTCGGAAGGGGAGCTTGTGTTTGAGAATACTCCTGCAGATGCCCTGATAGGGAATGACTATGATGATGCAGTGCCTTGTGTGCATGCAGTGACACATAGTCAGGTTGGGAGACAGGCATGTAGGTCTTGTAGCCTGGGGAGACCCAGACAGATCTCATACCTGAAGTTGGGACTAGTGTGGTGGCTATTTCAGAGAAGGAGCTATCCTGTAGCAGTACAGCTGCTGGGAGGCACTGATGTTTCCTTGGACATGGTGCCTGCAAGGATGGAGGTGAGTGACAGTACTCAGAGTGACAGTGAGGTACAGCTATCAGAAGATACTAGGCTTCCTATGGAGGGAGATCTTGGGAGGGTCACAAATGTACAGCTGAGATAGGCTTAACTTATGGACCCTACATAACAAAGCTTGAGGGAGATAGCTAAGGAAGCACCTGAGGCTCAAGGAAGAGAGAACTCTGTATATGGGAACAAAGGTTTTTTGTATAAAAGGTGGACTCCTAAGGGAGGGTTGGAAGGTGAGGTAATGCAGCAGTTGGTTGAGCCTAGAGCCTATCATCTGCCACTTCTAGCTATAGTCCATAATATTCCTTGGGAAGGGGGTATTAAAGCAGAGAACAAAGGCTTTTTTATAGAATGTGGACTCCTAAGGGAGGGCTGGAAGGTAAGGTAGTGTGGCAGTTGGTAGATCCTAGAGGCTATCATCAAGCTAAAGTCTCTAATATTCCTTTTGCAGGTGATATTGATATAGAAAAGATAGCAAGTGCTTTACTAGAAATCTTCAGCAGAGTAGATTTTCCATTGGAAATACTGACTGACCACGATACCAACATTATGTCAGACCTGCTGACTTGTCTGTGGAAGCATTTTAAGGTGAAACATCTAAAGACTATCCCCTATTATCCCCAGACTAATGGTCTTGTGGAGAGGTTAAACTCAGCATTGAAGACTATGCTATGGGCATTTGCAGACCAACATGTGAGGGAGGTCTTGGATATATTAAGTAGGGCAGAATTAACCATTAAACCCAATAAATGTCAAGTGGGTGTGGCAGAGGTCACTTACTTAGGACACAGAGTAAGAAGTGATAAAATTAGGCCAGAACCTATCAAGGTGGAAGCTATTCAAGCATGGCCAGTTCCTGTTACTAAAAAACAAATGAGAGCATTTCTAGGGACAGTGGGGTACTATAGGAAATTTGTGCCCAGTTACAGTACCATAGCTGCACCACTTACTGACCTAACTAGGAAGAACAAAATGGACAAGGTAGTGTGGACCACAGATTGTGAGCTGGCATTCCAGATTAAAATAAAGAATTTATTGTATAGGTAGATGATTCAAATTATGTAGTGGAGGCTGTACATAGCCACATTTCTGCAGAAGGAGAAGAGTACCCAGTGGTATATCTGAGCTGTAGATTCCAACTGAGAGAAGAGTGTTATGCAGCCATGTAGAAAGAGTGTTTGGCCATAGTGTGGGCATTGCAAAAGCTGCAGCCCTATCTTTATGGGAGAAAATTCACTGTAATCAGAGATCATAACCCTTTAACATGGCTTAACAGGGTCAGTAAGCAAAATGGCAAGTTACTGAGGTGGAGTCTAGGATTGCAAGTATATGATATGACCATACAACATCTCAGCAGGGTTAATAATGTCAGTTATGATGGACTGTCCAGGAGAGGAGTGAGTTAGTATTCCAAGGTAAACCCCTATTTCTCAAGTGTTGGTTTAAAAGGGTCACTTGAAAATCATGCTTGAGTCATAAGGGGGGAGGACAATGTGAAAAAAAATGAAACACTGTCATCTGTGTTAGGATGTCTGGCAGATTTGTGTATATTCTCATTAAGCCAGCATGTCTAGTTGTGAAAATGTAAATAAGTTTTAAAATGTTGATTATCTCCCTGCTTATACAGAATGTTTAAAGAATATGTCCGTGTTTTGATACATTTCTAATTGCACATGTTTGTGAGGGAAATTCTAAAGTACAGACTGTGGAGAATCCGCTAATCAGTAGGTGATGTCATTAGAATGTTCCTGGTTGCTACGTGATTTTTTGAACAGCTGATTGACAGGAAAAAAAAAACTTTTTCAAACAGCTGTGAAGAGCAGCAGTTAGTGAAGATTGGCAGTCAGTTATATTGCTGTGTAGCAGATACCTGGAGAAAAGAATTCACCAAAAACTGTAAGCATGCCTTTGCCTTGTTGTTATGTTTTAGATTAGATCAGGGACAGTATTCTCTAGTTAGATTAGGAAAGTTTAGAAATTTAGATAGAGTTTTTCTAAGATGATGGACTTCTATCCTACAGTTTAATTTTATACTTCTGGTGATTGAATTGTGGTGTTTTGTGAAAGTTATTGATTTACATTCTTGTAATCATTTTACTTATTATTAAATGTTTTTCATTACTTTACATTGTGGCTAGACAATCAGTATGTTCTTTAGAGATTAGAGAGTCCTTATACTTGATTGATACTCCCCAGGTCACTTTGAGGTGAAAATATATTGGACTTGGCATTAACCAACATGAGTAACCACTGCATCATCCCTACAGTATCATCCTCCCTGGTATGATCCGACCATAAAACAGTCACTTTTGAAGTCACCATCTCCCGCAATCTCCATCTAGCTAGGGTCAGACATAACAACTTCTCCAAAGCTGATTACAGCTTCCTGAAGGATGGTATAAACAGCTTCACAGCCCCCTCCCCCTCTGTAGGAACTGGTGCCAATATCCAAATCTACACCAAAGCATTATACAAGCATTTATATAGATGCATGGAATCTGGAATACCCAACAGGACTAAATCATCCACCGCAAGGAAAAGTAAACCTGTCTGGCGGACATCTGCAATAAATAAACTCTATAACAAAAGGAAAAAAATTGCTGTCCAAGATCAAGAAGGAGCAGGTTCCCAATTGGAAGCAATGTCTCCTTAGCCTGAACAAGCAAATAAGAGCACTAGTGAAATCCTTCAAAGAAACCTTTGAGTCCAAATTGGCCACATCTACTAGAGACAGTCATAAGGCCTTCATGTATGTCCGCAACCTCAAAGGAAGCACCTAGATCTGTTCAGAACTGGTGGCCAAGGACGCTGTATATACAAATGCTGTAGATATAGAAAACATGCTGGCTGACAGATTCAATGAAAGCTTCACCCCTCTGCCCCCCCCGCATCAGTAAATCAGGACATCCTCAGTACCTGCCCCCTTCCCCTTATATCTAGGAACAGGTCATCACTGCTCTCTCAAAGGCAAAAAATGCAGCCTCCATAGGACCCAATAATATCTCAGGCTGCATCCTACATGAACTCAGGCAGGAACTTGCAGCACCATTAGGCACCTGATTCAACCAAAGCCTGAGTACTGGCTTTGTCCCAACTGAGTGGAGGACAGCCACAGTCATCCCTTTGCACAAAGGTGGAGCATCCACCGATCCATGAAATTATAAACCCATTACCCTAACTAGCCTGATCTGCAAGACCATGGAACAGATTATCATGGAGATCATTAACAAGAACACTGGCAACCTCCAAATACTCAATCCCATATAGTTTGGCTTTGTCGAGGGGAGATTATGTCTGTTAAATTTGGTCACCTTCTTTGAGGCAGTCACCAAAGCCATGGATGAGGGGAAGATGGTGAACATCACCTACATTGATCTGGCCAAAGCCTTTGACACTATGCCCACTTGGGCATAATAGATAAACTCTCTCAACTAGCCATCAAGCCATGAGTTACCAGATGAGTAGCAAACTGGCTCACTGATAGAACCCACCTAGTCAAAATAGGGGGATCCACCTCAAGCAGTAGACCAATAACAAGCAGTGTACCCCAGGATTCAGTCTTGGGGCCTCTGTTATTGGGATATAATTTTCTGAGGTGCAGGGCAAACCCAGTGGGCGAAGGCTGACCGAGTTTGCAGATGACTGTAAGCTGGGTGCTGTCATCAATTCCTCTAGTGATGTGGACATCCTCCAAGAGGGTCTCACTCAGACAAATGACTGATGCCAGAAACATGGCCTCAAGCTGAATACCATAAAATGCATCATCATACCCTTTGGGGAGAGTGACGTTGACACAAATTATCTCATTTAATAACAATGTCCTAAGCACGCAATCAGTCATGAGGGATTTGGACACCCAGGTTGATAGCAGCCTGACATTTGACCACCATGTTGCTTCCATTGTATGGAAGGCCTTCTGCATGGCCCACCTCATAAGTAAGGTGATCTCATCCAGGGACAAGGAGGCCATAACTTCCCTGTATTCTTCCCTTGTAAGGTCCATTATTGAGTACAACACTCTTTTCAGCATGTACCTCACAAAGCGCATGCAGCAGCTGGAGAGACCACAGAGGTCCCTCATCAGGAGAATCCAGGGGCTCAAACATCTACCATACACAGGTAGGCTAAAAGCCCTATCGCTCTACTCAGTTTCATACAGACTTCTCAGAGGTGACTTCTGTCTGGCATACAAGGCGATCATGGACCCCTCCTTGATGGGACTGCTGCATATCCGCAAGGTTAGCTCCACTGGAATAATCCGCACATGCAGCCTCAACCTGGTCTGTGACATCAACAGGACTTGTTGGCAGGATAGATTTGTGTCCCAGAGACTCCCCCATCTGTGGAATAAACTCCCTCTCCACATCAAGCAGAGTAACTCTTTACCCCTTTTTAAGCGTACCTGGATAACTGCATGGGAAAAAGAAAATACACCCCTGCGGTTCCACCTGTGTCCCTGTTGGACAGGGGCATCGGGTGCTGACTTGTCTAAACATGAGCTAAACTCTTGGCTAGGCTTATACGGACCTCAGGGCCAATTGCCTAGTAATTTCCTATGATCCTATGAATGTCTGGCTGCATCTGGTCATAACTGTCATTTATTTTGATATTTCATTTTTAATAAATTGATCACCCTTTGAAAGGTATGTAGACCTGTCTGACTCTGGTGGCAGAGTTACCATTTGTATTGTGGAGGGGACACAGCTGGAAATCTGTGTAAGGGTTCAATTAAGTGTTTGAGCGTTTGAGATTTTTAACTTTGCATCATATTGATAGGCATGAATGTTCAATGAAAATACAATGAAATAAAATAAAAGGGAAAAAACTTATTTAGTAATAAAAATGACTAATCAAACTAAATGCTTGCTCTGTATAAGCAAATAAGACTGGCCATAGAGAGATGGTAGGACCAACAGAATTATAGGCATACAAGTTTTATTAATGTTATTTATGTATTATAGTATAATGTCACTCCCACTCTTTACATCACATATCAGTGCAACTGGGTGTGAGTAGGTAGAGAAGTTTTCATTCAGTTCTGCAGATTCAGTGTCCAGTCAGAAACAGCACATTTCGCTGCTCACCCTGTAGAGTGCAATACACTTTGTAGCCCAACGAGTAGAAAACTAGATATCATGTGATTCTTTCCAGTGAAAATAAGTCAGTTACAACCCAATCTAAAGTAGCAAGAAAGATAGATTCCAGTCATGCTTTTCATCTAACATATACTCAGTTGATTTAAAAATGGTAATTCAGACAACTGGGAAATCATTTTCATCACTGAGGAGCTTGCAGAGATTGGTTGTGGTTGCCTCAGATTTACCAGAAAAAAGGGCTGCAAGTTTACATTTTTAATGATGTACTTTGTGCAAACAAGACTAAGGCTACCTGACATGGGGATGTGCAGTCATTGCTGATTTATCAATACTTCTTCTATTCTGAATTTACATTACTTGTGTATGGCCTGAGGTCTCAATGATAGACGACTAAAATACAAAAGGGGTTATGTACATCTGTAGATGCAGCTGTTGTGACAGCTCATATGCTGGAAAAGACCTCCAGAAGGTTGACACAGCATATCAGTGAGCATTTGTATGCAGTGCACAGTAAAATAAGAATTATGTATTGTATCAGCAATGCAAGCATTTTTAAACGTTTAAGAGTTTTGTGTCATTGAGCATGTGTCAAGATATTGGGGGATTTTTATAGCAGACTGGAAGCATGTGAACTTCATCAATAGTTAAACTTTCATGCAAATCAACTTTCACTAGATTAGAATGGGAAAGTTACCTTAAAATATATTCTTAAATTACGAACATTAACTCCTTAATAACCCACTGGCTGTCATGTAAAAAGGTGTTACTTTGTTGACTTCTAGTAGGCTGGATTGCTGTTGCCTGTAGCTCATAGTCGCAGGACATTTAAATTTGAGAAAAATCTTTTCATTTGACATGGAAAGCATTTTTTGCTTTATATGCTCAATTAAAAAATATTTTGCATATTTAAAATGCATAGAATACCATGGCACCAGTACTTTGATTAAGTTAAACTGCAACAAAAGTACTGCTTGTGGACTGGCTTTTTAAATGAGCCAAGGTAGTCCAAACAACTAGCACTGTAGGTGTAAAGCAGTAGACAGCATAACAGAGCTGTAGGTGGAATGTGTTAAAATGCTTTGTCATTACTTTGCTTTTTATTTTTCCTCTTAAATGCATGTTTAAGAAATTGTAAAATATTCACACTTTAAGCAGAACTAGAGAGCAGCACATATCAATATGTATAGTTTTCTGATTAGGCACATTTGTGTGGCTCTGTGCTCACTTCCATAGAACTCAACAAGACTTTCCAGGTGTTTCTACTGAACCCATAGCTATCCACGCTAAGATGAGAAAGTTTTCTTGATTTATTGCAGTAGCAGTTGCCTTATTCATTTATTGCTACTAACGGCACACTTTTAAAAGCATTCATTTAATTTTGTGGAAATAATAATTTCTCTGACTGTTTTTTTTCTTCCTTTTCTACTTCTGTTTGCTTACACATTGCCTTGCAGAAAGGCAAAAAAAGTCATTAAGTAAGTTGTTTGGTAGTTGTTTGTGGTTAAGTTGCACTTGAGAGCTACTTTGATGTGCTTTTACATTTAAGAAATTTCAGAGTCATCCATTTTGTGGCAGAAGTGTTTATATGAGCTTTCTGAGTTGGGAAGAACTCCAGGGAGCTCAAAGCATAGTTGTTAATTGGCCAGAGGGCACAGAAGTTAGCTTGCAGCTTCTTTTCTATCTGCTGTTGCATGGCTGTGTGGTCACTGTCACAGAGGTCAGCAATGTTTTCTAAGTACTTCTATTGAATACAGAGTCATTTAGGCTAAGATGAGAATGTTTTCTTGATTTATTGTACTTGCTTCATTTACTGATCACTACTACTTGTGTGCATTTTTGAAAATATTCATTTAATCTTGTGGCAACAAAATGGCAAATTAAACAGGGACTTAATTGTTTCATAATTGCTTGTGGTTAATTTACACTTGAGAGTTACTTTTTATGTGCTTTTACATTAGGAAATTCCAGGGTCATCCATGTTGTGGCAGAAGGTATTTGTTTACCTAGTCTCTTTGAGTTAGGAAGTATTCCAGGGACTTCAAAGTATAGTTGTTTATTGGCTTGAGGGCACAGGAGTTAGTTTTCTGCTTTTTTCTGTTTGTCATAAATTAGGTATGTTTTTGCAGAGAGATTCTCACTGCCCAGTAGTGGTTAGCAGTACCCTGTAAAGTAGTAAACGCTTAGATGATATAATTTACGTATAAAGCTAATACTTAGGCTTTTAACCTGTAACACAGAAAGGCTTTGAGTGAAGTTAAGTTTGAGCAGCTACTCTGTGCTTTTTACAACACTAATACCAGATCATAGCAGTATCTAAAATTTAGCATCAACACTAGACACCACTCAGGTGACCCCTGTAAACCATAACAGCACAGCCCTATGAAAGGTCCTGACAGTATTGATATGCAAATTCGTAATGTCTCTGTGATTGTCTTGGTAGATATGGGCATTCTGAGACAATGTAGGAATTGTCTCATGTACTCTGACAACCCTTTAATCCTTGAAAAAACAAACACAGTATGTGAGAGATGTGCATACATAACTTCCTTGGAGGCAAAAATCTTGCTTACAAACAAGGTGTTTCAAGAATACATACAGTATATCCTTCACACAGACTGCTTACTATACCACATAAACTTTGGTATGCTGAGGTACTTAAAAGAAACCTCCCCAAACCTCAAAGACCTCCTAAGCCATCATATGGTAGCACCTATCCTCAGCAATCACTAAAACACATACCAAAAGCAACATGAAACACCGCACATAAGCCTACATGCAATGGTCCTGAAATAACAAAGTCCATAAAGCAAGCAAGCACTTGACTTTTATTGCGTTTCACATATTTTCAGGGGGTTCTAGACACTTAATATCTTATTACTGGTCGTTTTATGCATGTTTTATGCATTTCATAGCCTTTGAAGGCAATGGGCTGAACTCATGAAAGTTATCGAGGTGTACAATTTTTCAAATTCCGGGACAACACCATCACAGTGCTTTTGTATGAAAACCAGCAGCACATTGGTGGGCCATCTCCACAACCATGCTGCATGCTAATGAGTCATATGCTAATTAGCCATGTGTTCTCTCCTTGGCACTGTCTGTTGTAAGACATTCATGCAGCTGAGCAGGAATTGCTTGTATAAATAAATTAGCATGGTTGCTTGTGGCTGCTCTCAGTAATAAAGATGTCCAAAAGGCCACACTTATCCATCACGGTAAAGGTAAATGCTGTTTAGTGGTTAAGTAATGTTAGGGGTATGTGCATGTTTGTATGGGTATGTGGGTATGAGTGTATGTGAGGAGCTGCATATGTCTGCCAAAAAGGTAGCAGTTGAGCGTGTTAGTGAGTGGAATGGCTAGATAGTGGGGCGTTATATGTGCATGTATGTATATGTGTGTGTTTATGTGTATATAGGAGGGCGGGTTAGTGTGGCTGTCATACTTCCACACACCCCTAAACTAAAAAGCAAAGCATGCAGCAGTGGGTCACTAGCCACCAAATGATACCTGCATGGGTTGGGGGAACCACTAACTGTCAAGTATAACTCTGAATGCATAGTTCATGATTACAGTAAACAACAGGGAAAGCTCTTCCTTTTGTGCTGTAGTAACACTTACACTTAACATGGGTTGGTGGAATGCTAGACACCAAGAATAACAACTGGTGTTGTACCAGCACTTACGCAGATCGGTGATGGGGGAACACTTCTCACCAGAGATACTATATAGCATGCATTAAAGGAGCTTAGATACAAAAACTATAATTAAAATGTGAAGCAGGGAACCACTAAACACCAGGGATAGTATTTCAGTAATGTGCCTAAACATTACTAAAAAGGAATTGAATTCTATGCCTTTGCCTCAGCAAACCTCATCACTAACCTACTGCACTAACTATGAAGTTTATAGGTTCAGAGGTTCATAGGTATATACTAGGCTAATGACCACAAGGATCCTTACAAGCCTAGCCAAGCTTCCCAAATTTATTGCAAGTTTTTTTTGTGCCTGAAAGATTATTTTAAGGGTATATTTTAATGGTTATATGTAAGCTAGAGCATGGTTGGTCAAGCATTTACAGGCTGCCTCTGTCAGTTACAGCGATAGGTATCAGAGCAAGGATGAATTTCCAATTTCCCATCCACTGGTCCATTTTACGCTTACATATGGCTAATGAAGATTTCTGCATCAAATGGAAGGGAAGCCTGTTTTAGAGAAGGGGTACTGTCTGTGTCACATACCTGTCTATGGACTGAGTAGTTCCAATACTATTTGTTTTGTGGATATGCAAGAGGTCCATCACAGTGGGATCAAAGGAAGCCTTGTATGCCTTACACAGATCACCCCTCACCAATCTGTAGGAGAAAGAGTGGTAGGGATAGGGCTTTCAGGCAATCCTCATAAGACATGTTATTTATGCCCTGTATTATTTTTGTGAGAAGCCCCTGTGGGCATTACACTTGTTGCATGTGCCTGGCCGTGTACATACTGAAGGGGTCTGATGAAGGCCAAATACAGCAGAATGATAACTTCCCTACAGAGAACTATCCCAACAGAGTAAAGCTGTGCTGAGACCAGCATTAGTAGTAGCCATGTAATAGCCATTCATGTGACTCTCTCTTTTCATCATTCTTGACAAGCTAATTCTTTATTTTCAGTAAGTGTTGCTTGATTTCTTCCTAACTTCAGAATATCTGACTAATATGTGATCCTTAAATTTTCAGGGTCTACGTATTGGTTTCCTCTTAAGTATTTTACAGTGCTCTGTACAGACTCAGACACCTTGAGTGACATTTTTCCTGAAAAAGGAATATATAAGGAAGCTGGTCCAGTACTTAGAAATAATGACCATCCCTCCTGGCATGTCTAAAGGTCAGTTCCCTGTGCTTTCTCCTATTAACTTGGTGAATGTGGGCATTCTGAGGCAGTGTAGCAACTGCCTCATGTACACACACAGCCCTCTCCTCTTACCTCCTAACACTCAGACTTGAGAGAAATGCATTTATATATCAAAATTGGAAGCCATGCACTCTCAAGCTAAGACTGGAATAGCTGGTCAAGAGGAGAAGGTCAACACTTGCACCACACCACATGCCTCCAGAACACCTACCATCACAACTGTCACATAAAAACACAAACTACACAGCCACCCTTGTGGAGGCTCTCAGTAGAAATCTACCCAAACAGCAGAGACCTCTAAGGCACTAACGTACTCAACCACCACAACACAGCATAAACCACAAGACATATAACTCAAATACACAGTGTGCCCCTCAACCTAAGCCCTTAAGGCAAAAAAGCTTGCCCAATACAGTAATCATAGGTGACTCGATAGTGAGGCACACTGATGTCCCACTCATTAGGTTGAATAAGGACAAGGTAACAGTTAGCTGTCTATCAAGTGCCAGAATCTAACACAGAACACATGCACTCAGGTCACTCCACAGAAAATACAAGTATGACTCTGTCACTGTCTATGTGGGTGCGAATGACCTGAGACACACCTCCCTGGACTACATGAAAAGAGACATAGAGAAACTCTCGAATTATGTGGCCCAGGCAGGTATGACCCTAGCTCTGAGCAGCATCTTACAATCGCCTAGAATGATATCGCAGTACAAGCAGAAAATGATTGACTTCAAAATTGGCTAAGTTTCTGGTGTTATTCTAAGGGGACCCAGTATCTGCCTGCTTGGGATGGCATGATTGACAGACCTCAATGCTTTACTAGAGATGGCCTGCATCTGTCACCCCTGGGTTTCTGGATACTGGCTAATGATCATGCCACCCCTATAGTGCCTTTTTAGGCCATGTTTCAAAGACTAAATTACCACCGTAACAGCTATAAATAGAGGCAATCAGAGGGTCATGCTGCTCAACGCTAGAAGTCTAAATCTCAAGATGCACTTGCTTGAAGCACTCCTCAGAATGGAGAACATTGACATCTGTGCTGTAATGAAGACCTGGTTTAAAGCAGCAGAAAGCACCCCTGCGCTACCAGGCTATAACTCATTCCACACCTTTCGGCCCCAGAACATGGTCCGAAGCTCCAAAGTTGGTGATGTCTCCATATTCATAAAGGATATGCACACCTCCAGACTAGTAGCCCAGCATAACACATTTAAGATACTTCAGGTACAACTAACATTGAGTAAGTTCAGATTGTAGCCTGCTATAGGTCCCCAACCATGTCCCAAGACTCTCACTGCACATTCCTAAGCACCCTAGAAACTATTAGGGCCCAATCCAGCACTCTCATACTAGGTGATTTTAACTACCCCTCCATCAACTGGGAAAACTACTCATACACCAATACATTGGCCCAACACTTCCTGGAATTCATCAATTCCATTGCCCTGGACCAGCTCATTCTTACCCCTACTAGAGGAAGTAACATCCTTGACCTGGTTATTACTAACATGGGCAACTGTTGCTCTACACCAATAGTCAATTCCTCCCTGGTTAGATCTGACCACAAACTAATCACCATGGAAATCCACATCTCACCCACATCACCCGCAAAGGTAACCACCATGACAAACTTCTCCAAAGCTGACTTTGGGCTCCTACAAACAGAGGTGGCTAACTTCACAGCATCCATGTGAATGAAAAATAGGTGCATGACTGATGAATCATACACCAATGCACTGTATGAACGCGTACATAAATGCATGGAACTAGCCATACCCAACAGAACCAAGACACTCCACTCCAAAAAAAGAAAGCCGATCTGGTGGTCCCCTGCCATTAATAAACTCTACAACAGAAGGAAGAAACTGTTGCAGAAAAAGGTGAAGTCCCAAGACTAGAAAAACTCCCTTATTAGCATCAACAAAAAGTTGAGATCCCTCATCAAAACCTGTAAAGCCGGCTATGAAGGCAGAATTGTGGCAGACACTAAAAACAACCACAAAGCCTTCTATAGTTATACCAAGAATCTTCATGGCAATACCCAGGTTTGCTCTGAGTTACTGTACAATGGTATCTTCTATACTTAGCCAGCAGATATTGCCAACACACTGGCTGACAGATTCAGTCCCAACCTTAACCCCCCCCCCCCCAGGGACCAATCACAATACTGGAGGAATGCCAGGCACCCAGCATTACTGCAGCACAGGTTAAAGCTGCATTGTCCATGGCCAAAAATACAGCTTCCATGGAACCCGACAATATCCCTGGATGTGCTCTACATGAACTACAAAGTGAACTGGTACCCATCTGTGTGCCCTGTTCAATGGAATGCATCATCATGTACCTAATTAACAAGGATATAGGGAATCTTCAAACTCTAGATCCCACACAGTTTGGTTTAGTGAAAGGTAGATCATGTCTACTCAACCTGGTTGACTTCTTTGAGTCAGTCACAAGAGCTGTGGATGAGGGAAAGGCAGTTCATACAGCCTACCTCGATCTGACCAAGGCATTTTATACCATTCTCCACTCAGGAATTATTGATAAACTCACAAACTAGGCATCAACCCCTATATCACTAGGTGGGTTGCAAACTCGCTCATACATAGAACCCACAGTGTGAAAGTAGCAGACTCCAAGTCAGACTGCCAGACAGTCACGAGTGGAGTCCCACAGGGATCAGTCCTGGGTCCTCTCCTGTTTGGCATCTACTTCTCAGAAGTCCAGGCCAACACAGAGGTACTCTGGCTGACCAAGTTTGCAGAAGACTGCAAGTTGGCGGCCATTATTAATTCCCCAAGTGATGTAGACATCCTACAGAAAGGCCTCACTAAGACCAGTGACTGGTGTCAAAACCATGGCCTTAAGCTTAATGCCAAAAAATGCGTCGTCATTGCCTTTGGCAAAAACTCTGTCCCCACTAATTACCACATTGATGAGAGCCCACTGAACACTGAAGGTATTATAAGAGATCTGGGGACACAGGTTGACAGCAACCTTTCCTTCGACCACCACACTGGCACTGTGGTCAAAAAGTCCTTTTATGTGGCACATCTCATTACCAAGGGGTTTGCATCCAGGAAGAAAGAGGTCATCAAGTCTCTCTACTCTTCCTTCATTAGGCCAATCATCGGGAATAATGCCCCATTTGGCATGTACCTCATTAGACACATGCAACAGCTGGAAAGGCCACAAAAGTACTGCATGAAGAGGATCCTAGGCCTTAAACACATGTCCTACATGGACAGACAAAACCTCCAGCTATTCTCTGTCTCATATCATCTACTAAGAGCCATTCTCTGCTTGACTTACAAAGCCATGTCTGACCCAGCTCTGTTAGAAATGCTACATGTAAAGAAATCCCAATGTCTCCGCACAACATGCTCCAGAGACCTCAACCTCATTACCACAATCAACAGAACATCCTGGAGGGACAGGTTCATAATCCAAAGACTGCCATGCTCTGGAATAGACTTCCAATACATGTCAAGTAAAGCATCTCAATGACCCTCTTCAAGAGAAATCTTGATGAATGGATGGGAAATAGAAAGTTCACCCTGGGATCACTCCAGTGGCTCTCCTTGATAGAGGAACTGGGAACTAATGTCAGGTGGCATGATGCCAGGGCACTTCTATGGGCTAGGCTTGTAAAGGCTCCAGGGCCATTAGCCTAGTACACACCTATGAAACTATGAATCTATGAACTTAAAAAGTACAACTGAGTAATACAAAGTACTTGTCCAGTGAAGGATGGCACTAGATTCACTCAGGATTCTCTATACGCAGTGGTGGGTTCATTAAGCATGTTTTAGTCCTGCAGAAATGAGTCAAGCTTCATGTAAATGGGTCTCCTTTATAGAGGCTCAAAACAGCCACTAAACAGTAAAATGGCCCTTGGCCAATCAAAGCCACAGGCTAAAATTTCTCTACATGTTAAATCATTGTCATATAAGCATTAAAGGTTCCTTAAGTGATTTAGAGCATAAATGTAGACTAGCCTACCCTCAGCTGCTTCCATGGAACAGTACTAACCCTCCGAGGTTCCTAATCACAAACTGAACATGAAGAACAGAAAAATAGCCAACTTAAACAATGAAACAACCTACAGTGCAGCAATTTATGTAACTAAACAGCAATGTACCCAGCAGACACAGCAAAAAGGCAGGAATACAGAAAAAAATACAGTTTAAAATACAGTGGTAAAAATACAGCACTCTGAAATCATTTAGAGTGTAAAACTTAACAACTGATACACAGAAATACTAAATAATGTACACAAATGATTGTTAGTGTAGCATGGATTTTATATACATATACATGCACACACACACACACACACACACACACACACACACACACACACACATAAATATATATATATATGGATCTAGGACTTTTGATCGAAAAATCAAAACCTGAATCCATTACCACCAAACGCACTTTAACGAAAGCGCTTTCATCGAAAAAACACTTTTGTTAAAGTATGTTAAAAAAAAAAACACAAAATCTACTTGAATGTAGGGGGGCAATCCCCCCACCCCCTACTTTAATATTCTCACTCCGAGTTCGCAGTACAGTGGGGAAAAGGGAATTTTCCCTTACCGCACCTTAATACGACTGGATCAACAAGCATACTTACGGGAAAGTGCTGCTTTGGTGAACAGCACTTTCGCGCAAGTATGCTCACCAAATTGGGATTCGGTGAAAGATGCAGTCGACCATCTGTATGGATCCCTATATATATATTTATATATATATATATATATATATATATATATATATATATATATATATATATATATATATATTTATATATACAGATATACTGAAAACCATTTGTGACATATAAGGGGGAGGGACAGGGAACAATAAGCATACATCACAACTTCATAGTGAAAGACAGGACAGTATTAGGAATGGATTTAAATTATGCCTCCTACAAACTGAGAAAATTGCTAGTCTAACAACTTTTGTACTACCTTGGATTTGCTGATGGATATGAAGTGTGAAACTCTAATGTCTGGCATCAAACATTGAGTGAAATCATCTGTGATTTAAGGAGGCAGGAGAAGGAAGACATAGGGGAAATCACAGAGACAGGTATGGGTTATGTGGTGTGTGTGTTTGTGAGTGAACGCAAGCACTCATGTGTGTTTCAGTGTGTGTAATGTATATGGTAGAATGAATGAGGAGTGCCTGCTCTAATGCCACTTGTTAACTACTGCAGGAAGTGCTGGTTCGCACTCATGGTAGTTAATGGAGATTCATAGATGAGCAAATTAGCTGATAATGAGGCCTTTCCTCATTGTGTCTAATATAACTCTCTGACATGGAAATCTCCACATCATAGATATACGGCCTTTTTACAGCAGCCCTTAATGCAAGCGGTGGAGTTCTTTATGTATCCCAAAGCAAATGATGAAGTGCTAAGTCACTTGGAATTCCTCAATAAAAGTTTTGGAGCTAAGGTGAGTTTTCTACAGTTCTAAAGTTTAGTAAAATGGAATGTTGCTGCCTAGGCCAATAAAATGCTGGATTGTTCCCATAGGAGAACAGACTCCAGTATTATAGGTTCATAGGTAGGTACTAGGCTATCGGCCAAAGGACCTTATTAAGCCTAGCCAACAAGGTTCCCTGGCTTATGCCACCCAAGAAAGTTAATTTCCTGTGCCCTTGTCGAGCAGAGCCATAGAAGTGATCCCTGGAGTGTATTTCCTATTTCTCATCCACTCATCAAGATTTTTCTTGAAGAGTACTAATGAGGAACTTTGCTTGACATAGCTGGGTAGCTTGTTCCAAAGTATAGGAAGTATCTGGGACAGGAATCGATCCCTCCAGCATGTCCTGTTTTTTGTGGTGACAAGGTTTAGGTCCCTAGAGTATGTAGCTCGGAGGGATTGGGATTTCTTAAAGTGTAGCATGTCCAACAGCTCTGGGTTTAACATAGATTTATATGTTAGGCAGAGATCTCCTCGGAGTAGGTGATATGCTACAGAGTAAAGCTGGAGGTTTTTGAAATGGTCAGTGTAGGGCATCTGTTTGAGGCCAGTAATCCTCTTTGTGAGGTACTTCTGTGGCTTTTCCAGGTGCTGCAGATGTCTTGTGAGGTACATTCCAAAAGGGGTGTTGTACTGTATAATGGGTCTAATGAGTGGCAAGTAGAGGGGAACAATGACCTCTTTTTTCCTAGCTGAGAGCCCTTTTGTGATGAGGCATGCCACATAGAAGGATTTCCTGACTACTGTGGCGATGTGATTATCAAAGGAGAGACTACTGTCCACCTGGGTCCCAAGGTCTCTTATCACACATTCGGCATTAAGTAGACTGCCATTTATGTGGTAGTTCATGGGTACAGAGTTTTTACCAAATGGGATGACAGTGCACCTTTTGGTATTGAGCTTGAGGCCATGCCTCTGACACCAGGCATCTGTCTCAGTGAGGCCCTTCTGTAGGATGTCCACATCATTTGGAGACTCATCTATGGCTCCTAGTTTGCAGCCATCTGCCTTCTGTGTTAGCCTGTACTTCAAAGAAGTAGATACCAAACAGGAGAGGTCCCAGGACTGAACCCTGTGGTACTCCACTTGTCACTGGTTTGAAGTCAGATTTGGAGTCTGCAACTTTTACAGTGTGGGTCTGTCAGTGAGCCAGCTGGCAACCCATCTTGTGATGTAGGGATTTATACCTAGTTTAGTGAGTTTACCTTTAAATCCAGAATGGGGGATGGTGTTGAAAGCCTTGGCGAGTTCAAGATAGGCTGTGTGAACCATCTTACCCTCATCTACGGCTTCGGTGACTGCCTCAAAAAAGTTGATCAGGTTCAGAAGGAATTATCTGCCTTTCACAAACCCGAACTGGGTGGGGTCCAAAGTTTGGAGGTTACCAATGTCTTTGTTTATGAGTTCCATGATGATATGTTCCATGGCCTTGCAGACCAGGCTTATCAGGCTAAAAGGCGGATTGTTCCCCGGGTCAGTGGTGGCTCCCCCTTTGTGAAATGGGATAACTGTTGCTGTGCACCATTCACTGGACACAAAGCCTGATGTGAGACTATGATTGAACATGGTGCTTAGGTGGGGAACCAGTTAGTTCTGAAGTTCGTGTAAAACACAGCCTGGGATGTTGTCCGGTCCCATGGATGCTGTGTGTTTGGTTTTAGAGAGTCCAGATTTTACCTGCGTAGATGTGATTACAGGGACTCTGCATTCTTCCTCTATAGATATGGGCCCTTTAGGGGGGTGAGAGGGGGTTAAAGTTAACACTGAACCTATCTGCTAGGATGTTGGCAATATCACTTGGTTCTGTAATTTTTGTGCCATTGTGCTGTAACTCAGAGCAGATATGGGTGTTGCCATTGAGATCCTTGACATAGCTATAAAATGCTTTGTGGATGCCCTTAGAATCAGTTGCAATTTTGTTTTTGTAGGTAGCCTTGGAGGATCTTATACTGGATCTCAGTTTCTTACTGAGGCTGACCAGGCAGTTCCTCCACTCATGGGATTTTACTCTCTTTTGCAACAGTTTCTTCCTTCTGTTGTAGAGTTTGTTTATGGCAGGGGACCACCAGATTGGCTTCCTTTTTTTGAAGGATAGCATCTTGGTTCTGTTTGAGATAGCATGATCGATGCACTCATGTAAGTGCTTATAGAGTGCATTTGTGTAGGATTCAGCAGTTGTAACTGTATTCTCCATCTGCATGTGTGTCATGAAGTTCGCCACTTCTGTCTTAAGTAGTATGAAGTTGGGTTTGGAGAAATTTTTACCATGGTTTCCTTAATGGTAGGTGGGGGCAGGACGGGGATATCTAGGGTGATTAGCTTATGGTCAGATGTGACCAACGAGGAGTTGATTTCAGGTGTGGAACACCGGTTACTCATGTTGGTAATGACTAGGTCTAGGATATTGTTGCCCTTGGTGGGGTTGTGGATAAGTTGATTCAGGGCATTGTAATTTATGAATTCCAGAAAGTGTTGAGCAAAGGAGTTGGTACATGAGTAGTTTTCCCAGTTAATGGTGGGGTAGTTGAAATCACCCATTATTAGGGTGTTTGGTTGAACCCTAATATTTCCAGTATATCAAGAAAAGAGGAGTGGGAATCCTGGGGCATGGTGGGGGAACTGTAGCAAGCTACAATTATAGCCTGGTAATGCAGGGGTGCTCTCTAGATCCTTGAACCAGGTCTCAGTCACTACACAGATATCAATATTCTCCATTTTAAGGAGTGCCTTGAGTGAGTGCATTTGGAGATTTAGACTTCTAGCATTGAGTAGCATTACCCTCAGTTTTTGCTTGCCTGTTCCTGTTATGGTGGTGAATTTGTCATTTGAACCTTGCCTAAAGAAGGCACTATAGGGACGGCAAGAGCCATAGCCAGTATCCAGAATTCCAAATCCCAGAATCTGTCGACCATGTTGTCCTAGGCAGAGAGATACTGGATCCCCTTAGAATGACACCAGAAGCTTAGCCAATTGTTGAAGTCAATCATTTTGTCCTTATACTGTGGTATCATTCTGGGCAATGGCAGGATGCTACTCAGGGCTAGGGTCATACCTGCCCCCTGCTATAAGATCGGAGAACTCTTCAATGTCTCTTTTCATGTAGTCCAGGGAGGTACATCTCAGGTCATTCACACCAAAATGGACAATGACAGAGTCATATTTGTACTTGTTGTGGAGTGACCTAAGTGCATGGGTTATGTGGTGGATCCTGGCACCCGACAGGCAGCTGACAGAAACCTTCTCCTTGTTTAGCCTGGTGAGTGTGACATCAGTGTGCCTGACTATAGAGTCATCTATGATTAGTGTGTTGGGTACATTGGTTTGCTTTATGGGCTGTGGTTTATTGGCACACCAAGTCTGTGGGCTATGTGTCATTTGGGTTGTGTTGGAGGGTAGAGGTTGCCTGCGTTTCTGCTTTGGAGGTCTCTGTTGCTTGAGCAGATTATTGTTGAGAGCCTCTGTGAATGTTTTTGTGTTTCTATGTGTGGATTTTGGTGGTGTAGGTTTAGTGGGACTATGTGATGAGTGCGGTGTGGTTCAAGTGTTTACCTTATCCTCTTGATTGTCAAGTGCAGTCTTGGTTGAAGAGAGCTTTACCTCCAGTTTGGCTATATAAGTGCATCTCTCACAGGTTGTGGTGTTGGGTGGTAGGAGGAGAGGGTTGTCTGTGTACATGAGGCAATTGCTACAGTGCCTCAAGATGCCCAGATTCATCAGATAGACAGGAGAGAACACTGGGAGCTGACCCTTGGACATGCCTGAATAAAAAACTACTTTCCTCTAGACAAGTGAGGAAAGTGAGCATAAGAGCTGTTTTTCTCTAAGCAAGTGAGAAAAGTAAGTACAAACACTGTTTTCCTCTAGGTAAAGAGGAAGGTTGAGTGCTGTAGTAAATTCTAGCTTATTTAGTGCTAACAACAAGTTCTGAACAAGTGCTGAGCACAAATAAGCAAATTCAAGTGCTAAAACTAAGAATCTGTACCTGGATCTTGTGGTAGATAGGCAACCTAGTGCTTACCACTCCCATTGATAAGCTAGAATGCTTTCATCCAACACAGAAAGGCTTGGGGACTCAGAAGCTTACAAACAGTCCTGGATACAACAAATCTGTATCTGGACTAGACTAGTTACAGGAAAGGTGAGAAACAAGTGCAAGTGCAGGCTTTTAAACCAGAAAGTTGAAAGAGATGGAAAAACTGCCCAAACAGCCAGTAAACTACAATTTCTGGGCCAGAAACCACTCTTGTTGTAGATAGGCTACCTACTGCTTACCACTCCCACTGATAACTGTAAACCACTCTCTAGACAAACTGGTAAAATCTACTCAAAGGCAAGCTTACTGTTGTTACTTCGCACACAATCCTTTATTGTTAGCGCTTTCGTTGAGGCCAATACCCCAACTTCTTCAGACAACTCAACGCAAAACAGACTTTATATATCATGTCCAGTATTTTTATGGCATTTTCATGATATTATTATCATTATTTTAACCATTTTAAAGTTTTTAAATATCTTAAAAATGGTTTAAAGAGTATAGGTATATTATTTATTTTTATATATACATTTATATGTTTTTATATTATAAAATTAGGAGTGATTTTAGAAGAAAACCTTACTCACTTATGTTTTTTTTGTCAAGGTACCTTTAAATGAGAATTGTTTGAATTAATTGCTTAATTGGACTAAATAAACTAACTGCAGAGACAGAGAGAGACCACAGTATTCTATGAAACAATTAAATGTATGTAGCAGAAGCCAAACAACTCAGAAATTGAGCAGTAGTAAATTGAAAGATATGTGACTAACTCTTATAAATACACAGAAACCCTTTAGGCTAAGAGTTTAACACTGAATATCGATGAAGTGAAACACAATAGCCCCACTAACTGCAGAGACAGAGAGAGACCACAGTATTCTATGAAACAATTAAATAGAAAAATAAATAACTACAGAGAGACACAGACCAATGAAACAATTAAATACACAGACAAATAAAGGAAGGAAGGTTTTATTTTTCTCTGTGGTCACTGGTCAGAGCACAATTGAAATGCTGGTTCACTTCTGGTGTTCATACAGGTATAAACACAGAGTCATAGCTGCTCCTCTAGCTCAAGTGAAGAGCAAAAAAAATTCTTTGGGTTACTGTAAGAAGTCGATTAGCTTCTGACAATAAATCCACCAATCATGCCCCATCAATCCATGTCCCCAAGCTGTCAACAAAAGAACTGGAAAAAAAGTAATTGGCTTAATGTGCATTCGGCTATCTACATTATAGTAACCAATCCAGTGCCCCCACCTCTTCAAGTAAAGAGCAAAAGAAAAAAATGCTGAATTCTAGTGCTTTTCTGTACTGGTAATTTAGTAAAGAAAAAAACTGCAGCACACTGTATCATACCCCCCTAACACTTTCTGCCTGAAGCAGTTGCCATTTTCTCCCCACCTTTGCTACATTACTGGAAAATAGGAAGGTAGTCATGATGATAGAAAGGCTACCAGGAAGATAAGGGGCAAGAAGATAAAAGAGTATGGGACCTAAATTCAGGTGAGAGAGGAGAGGCAGGCTACTGCTGCACAAGGCAAATAGACATGATATAATGCCATATAGTGCAAAAGGAAAAGACACAGTGCAGAACAAGAGACATGCCTTCTGCAGTAAGGGTCAAAAATGTAATCTGACATTGGAAAACACCTTTATACAAGGAGAATAGCAAATATATGGAACTGGTCACCTAAACTGGCAGTAAAATTTAACACCATGGTATCCTTCATGAAGATCATCAAGGGTGGTTTGCTAAGAGTATTAGTTTAGGAGGAATGACTGAAAGGTACTAATTACACAAATAGGGCAGACTGGGTAGAAAACTGGTCTGTTTTCACAATCACGGTTACATAATGTAGCACGAGATGTTAAGGATATACATTATTCACCATGCTACAACATTATCACTTGATTTGATTTCTTGAAACCCCGCATCCTTTTTGTATGACTCTAAGGTGTTTACTTAAACAGACCTCATCTCCTTGACTACTTCTGTATAGAGGAAACAGCTCAGTTGCTCTTATAAAATTAAGAAATGAATACAAATTAGCAAAGAGAAGAAAAGCTCAAGTAAAATATATTAAGCTGTGCACCATACTGATATTTTTATAAGAGGAGAGGCAGATCATGACAGTGATACATATAGACAGAGAAGAACTGAATTCATATAAATCAAAGAATATGTTATTTTAAAGCCCAGTATTCTATGTAAAAAATCTGCAGTTACACGATATTAAGTCTCATGGCATCTATGACAGCTACCATTTTGCATACCTTGGCTTTTATTAAAAGGTACAACTCTCATTACCTGAGATGTAAGGCCAAGGAAGGATGGGAGTTGCCCTGTGAGGCCTATATGTCATCAGGCATATGTTTTTATTCATTAACAGTTGTAAATGTACAAACTATGGCTTTACCCACATTGATCTTGGAATGCTGTTTCAGTGAGGTGAATCACTTATATAGCAGCAGTCTGTGAAATGCCAGTTTTTCTTTCAGATTTAAAGCTGAACTAGAAGAAATATTATACTGTCTAATGTGATACAGCCACTTATCTGATCCCCTTTATTGCAGTGGGATCTTTGAAGCTAGTGTACAGGCATAGGAAATTAATTTAAACTTGAAATTCTCTTTATGGTCAAAGCTTCTGACTCATAGGTTCATAGGTTGGTAGTAGGCTATCGGCCCTAAGGCCTATGCAAGCCTAGCCATAACAATTCCCTGGATATTTCTTCCTACAATATTTACTTCTCTGGGCCCCTGTCTAGCAGGGCATCACAGCTGCATCTTTAGAAGAGTAGTAGCAGTATATTTTAATATTTTTAAAAAATAATAAATGAATAAATAAAGACAAAAATGTTTAAGTAAGCTTGTTGTCACCCTAAAGCTGTTATTTCTTACTTTTGGAAATAGTTTTTGGTTAGGTGATGATGAATAGTTGGGAACTAAAGCTTAGTGACTGGATGGGGTCAATTTTGAATAGCTCCTAGTTTTTCATTTTGAGGTTTGACTGCAGTTTGTCCAATCACATATTTCAGCTATATAGCCTCTGCCATTCCTAACTTACATTTTGAAGGATTTGTTGTGAGGCCAACTGACCTTGGGTAGTCTAGAAGAGCCTGGGCATTAGATAAATGACTCTAATTCCTCACTGAATATGGCCATATCATGTAGGTAAGTGGCTGCATAGTGAAAATGATCAATGAATTTGATCCTTCAAACACTAGAAGTTGGAAAGAACACCAAACTGTCCAAAGAGACATTCCCTACTTTAAATAGGCCATCTAGTGTTGAGAAGGCTGTTTTCCCCTTGCTCATTCCATCAAGGTTATTTGACAGCATCCCTTGGTTAAATCCATAGTGGACAGGTGTCTGTCTTTTCCTGACCTTTCAACCCCTCATTGTTTCAAATGCAATAGCCTCATTTAAGAACTAAAACGCATAACAAAAATATATACTTCTGAAACATCAGGAGTGTTCCAAGCACTATAGAATCCTTTTATTATACCTAGCTGTAATATTTTCTGTTATGTCTGACTGCATCCCACTGACCCTCAGGAATCCTGCAAGTCTTAACCCTTCCTGTCTCTCCAGGGGCATGATATTCTGGTTTATTAAGTTACATGTCTTTCATTAGCTTGCTGTTATAGTAACCATTACACCATGGGATATGTCCTTATCCTGCCAAGGATAGTGTATGTCCAGCCAGTCTGCAAGGCTGCAGGCACCTTCATAGTGAATGTTGTGCATGTGCCTTAAGCAAAAGTGGGCATGTTAGTATAAGAGAGATGTACAGATGTGCTGAAACTCCAAACTTTTTTGCTATTAGTACACTTATGCAGACTTTAACTAGTTTTGCTTCTCATAGTAGAAGCAGTTGGCATCATCTACTAAGACTTCAGGCAGATAAGTTCCCTAATGGGGACTCTTTTTGCCTAGAGGTTTATATAACATTGTACCCTATGCCTGTTAGAAAGGACATGTGTAGCTGTGGTACTAAATCCCATATAAGGATTCTTCTTTTAGTTGTGTTTTTATTTTTATTTATTTTATTTTTATTTATTTTACATTTGTTGACCGGGCTAGTCTAGCTGGATATATGTCCATTTTCAGTAGAGTCCGAGGGAGAAAAGCTCCACAGAACACAGTTATTTATATTATGTGACATTTTACAAATGCAGGTACATTACAGATATTTTTCCATTCATTACATTTCATTGCATTTTTGCTAACAGAAACATAGTACATATCAGCTATGGTTAGCCATACAAAGATATCTTTAATAACATTTTTTTAAATACAGAAGCACATTCTCTTTACAGTTAACAGAAAAGTAACTAGCTTATACAGGTATGGTGATTAGTGCCCAGAGATAATTTAGGTAGTTAGTCAGGGTTAGCACATGGGCATAACCACTGTGATTTAAGGTATGGTTTCAGTTTGCTTTTAAATAGTGTTATTGAGGAAATGGAGGTTAGGTCACTGGGGAGGGAGTTCCAGGTTTTACCCACAGTATTAGACAACAAGGAGTAACCAGCCATATTGTTAGTTTTACCTATTTGTACAAGTAGTTTATTTGATGAGCGAAGAGTCTTGAGGTTATTATAGGGGGTGATAAGGTTTGTAAGTAGTGGAGTGTTAGTAGGTTGATACAGGATCTTGTGGGCAACTGTTAATTGGTTAAATAGTAGTAGATTTGCAACTCTAGCCATCCTAATTGTTCAAGATGGTTACAATCATGGGTTTTAAAGGCAGACCCAGTTGCAAATCTGGCAATATTATTGTAGGAGATGGCCAGCTTGTTCATGTTGTTTTTACATTGTTTAGTATAAATAGGAGAGGCATAGAGTAAGGTAGAGATTAAGTGGGTACAGGCAATGGTGATCCTGGCTAGTGGAGTCAGAAAGGGTTTGATCCTGTAGAGGGATCCTAATTTTATGTTGACTGTTTTTATAGTACTGTTAATAGGGGAATCAAAGGTAAGACTGTTATCAATTAATACCCCAAGAAGTTTTGTAGTAGAATCAGGAGATATGATAGTACTTTTGCTTGATGTCACAGTAAAGTTAAGTGGGGAGGCCCTACGGGTGGGACTGTATCGCCAGTATGTCATTGAACCCTTTTTTGGCTCTGACTAAATATCTTTATAATATCCATTGCTATCTTCTCAACTAGAGCCTCTATTACATATAGTGAGACACCAAAGGACCCCAGTAACACCTACAAGGTGCAATTTCTGACTTTTTGGACAAGAAGCACATTGACTATCTATTGAAGCAAGCACTCCAGACCAGTTAAACTTTGCCAGTACTCTTTCAGCTCCTAGATGTCCTACCAAAATATGGCTATAGGCCATTTTAGTATAGTCTGTCTAAATGGTTGGGGTAACAAATTCTGCTAAACAGTATTCTATAGAGTGCTTACTCTATAAATGAGATCATTATCAGTCACAGAACTTGAAAAATCACAATGTTTAGATGGGTACTCACAAGAGAGGAGAGTGTGTTGAGTAGATGTAAAGAGTATTTTGAGAGGCTGATGAATGAAGATAATGAGTGAGAGAGAAGGTTGGATGATGTGGGGATAGTGAATCAGGAAGTGAAACAGATTAGCAAGGAGTTAGTAAGGACAGCTATGAAGAGGATGAAGAATGGAAAGGCTGTTGGCCCAGATGACATCCCAATGGAAGCATGGAGGTGCTTAGGAGAAATTGCAGTGGAATTTTTAACTAGATTGTTCAATGAAATTTTGGAAAGTCAGAGGATGCCTGAGGAGTGGAGAAAAAGGGTTTGGTACCTATCTTTAAATATAAGGGTGATGTGCAGAGCTGCAGTAACTATAGCGGGATAAAATTGATCAGTCACAGCTTGAAGTTATGGGAGAGAGTAGTAGAAGCTAGGTTAAGAAGGGAGGTGATGATTAGTGATCGGCAGTATGGTTTCATGCCAGGAAAGAGCACTACAGATGTAATGTTTGCTCTGAGAGTGTTATTGGAGAAATACAGAGAAGGTCAGAAGGAGTTGCATTGTGTCTTTGTAGACTTGGAGAAAGCATATGACAGGGTGCCTAGAGAAAAGTTGTGGTATTGTATGAGGAAGTCGGGAGTGGCAGAGAAGTATGTAAGAGTGGTACAGGATATGTACAAGGCTAGTGTGACAATGGTTAGGACTGGAGTGGGAGTCCCAGATCTGTTTAAGGTGGAGGTGGGATTACATCAAGGATCAGCTCTGAGTCCTTTCTTATTTGCAGTGGTGATGGACAGGTTGGCAGATGAGATCAGACAGGAGGCCCTGTGGACTATGATGTTTACAGATGACATTGTGATCTATAGTGAGAGTAGGAATCAGGTTGAGGAGACTCTGGAGAGGTGGAGATATGCTCTAGAGAGCAGAGGAATGAAGGTCAGTAGGGCTAAGACAGAATATATGTGTGTAAATGAGAGAGAGGGTAGAGGAATGGTGAGGATGCAGGGAGTAGAGTTGGTAAAGGTGGACGAGTTTAAGTACTTGGGATCAACAGTTCAGAGTAATGGTGAATGTGGAAGAGAGGTGAAGAAGAGAGTACAGGCAGGGTGGAATGGGTGGAGAAGAGTGTCAGGAGTGATTTGTGACAGACAGGTACCAGTAAGAGTGAAAGGGAAGGTCTACAAAACAGTAGTGAGACTATCTATGTTATATGGGTTGGAGACAGTGGCATTGACAAAAAGGCAGGAGTCAGAGCTGGATGTGGCAGAGTTAAAGATGTTAAGATTTGCACTCGGTGTGACTAGGATGGATAGGATTAGGAATCAGTATATTAGAGGGTCAGCTCATGTTGGACAGTTTGGAGACAAAGCAAGAGAGACGAGATTGCGTTGGTTTGGACATGTGCTGAGGAGGGATGATGGGTATATTGGGAAAAAGATGCTAAGGATGGAGCTGCCAGGGAAGAGGAAAAGAAGAAGGCCTAAGATAAGGTTTATGGACGTGGTGAGAGAGGACATGCAGGCAGTTGGTGTGACAGAGCAAGATGCAGAGGATAGGAAGAAATGGAAAGAGATGATCCGCTGTGGCGACCCCTAATGGGAAAAGCCAAAAGATGATGATGATGATTTAGATGAAGAAATATTTGGTATGCTCTGATCATTATTTCTAGCCTCTCTGATAGTAGAATGAATATCCCCACTGTAGATCCATATGCACGTATATATACCTTTAAGAAGCGATACAAGGGCTTGTACTAGAGTATAAATACTGAGCACGTGCAAGTCAGACTGCCATTTTGTAGTTAGCTGTTGAGATGAAAACATGTATGTATGTAAGATGTGTTTGTTAACTAGTTTGTTCGTATTTAGAGATGCTGCTATCCATCCTGATGTGTTTGTATATATTACAGTATCTATACAAAACCCCAAACCTTTCTCATTATTTGTATTAGAGATGAACGAGCGACATGCACTGTAATTGTTTAAGGTTGAAAGATGTACATTACAATTTGTCAGCTCTTTCTTGCACCTTATGTACTCTGAGTTAGACTTGAGGTTTGAGTCCACTCCCTCCTAAAGGATACATTAGAGTCTGTGCTAGACTTTCCTGTATATTTCTTAGGTCCACTTCTGAAAATGGTACACAAATATTATTGTTTTCTTCATACCACTTTTATAAACTGTGCTGTGAAATTCTGTCTAAAGTTGACCAGAGATCCAAGAAGTAGGGAGAGACATGCCTTACTGTTGAATCATGGGCTAAACTGGAGATAACTCTTATTCTATAACTGAAGTTATGAACTTTACTTCAGCTGGAGGGTTACTGCAGTTATGAACTTTACTTCAGCTAGAGGGTTATTTATTTTATCTCCATGTATGCATACCATTTCAATTTTTTATCAACATTTTGAAGACAACTAGGAACAAAATTGTCATTTAATAGTGATACTATATTACTAGAGTCAAGTATTACCTATAAATGTCTGCCTTCTAACCACATCATACGTTTCTGTTCAGTAATATAGTCCATGTATACAGATGCTACCAACTGAATGGACACAGACTGGTTATCTTTACACAAGCTAGTATACTTATTACTCTGCATTGGTTCAGATATGAGTTATAACATTTAACATTTTCTTCCTTAAACTGAGTCTCATTTTCTTTTGCAAATTATTTAACAGTGCTTCCATACCTCTTCCTATTCCCCAGTTTTCTACAAGGGACAGTCTTACTAGGTTTCCCTGTAGGAGTCAGTAGAAAGGTCTTTCATAGTGTGGCCAAAAACAATTCTTCAGCCAATGTGTGGTATTCAAATCAATAAGCTGTTCTGCTATGGTAGAATTTCTTAGTCTTACCTAAGTCTGTATTGCATGAGGTAGGGCTTGAAGATAGTTATTGATTACCAATTCCACAATTTGTTAGCAGAGTGCTCTTTCAGCAAAAGCCACATATAGGCCAGACAAGAGATCATTAATGAGATATCGAAAACTAACTTGCAAGAGTCTCATTTAATAGATAAAGGTATATGATATTTAAATAACTTAGGTTAATAAATGTTATCATCTGTTTCTTTTAACAAAAAGGGAAGAGGAACTGCTATACTTTGGGAACAATCTACTGTTGTGCCTAATGTCATGGAATCCATTAATGATCCCAAAAGAATGTATACATTTGTAATAATTAAATATAATGGCAAACTCTATACACTAGCTATTTTTTTATTGGATCCCTGGAATAGGTGCAAGAGTATCTAAAGATCACTTAAACTTATTCTAAAGTCATTAGAAGGGTAGTTTAATGTTAGTAGGAGATTTTAACTGCATGTCTAGTATAGAAGATGTAAATGAACAGACAAAGGCTAACATTCTGGCATCAGCTAAAGCACTGAACAGATGGATTAGTAATAATAATTTAGTTGATTTAATTGTAAAATCAGAAGATAAGTAATTGTTCTTCACTCATTATTCTTATTTGCATAGTACACAAAGTTAAATTCATAGGATTTATGTCCCTACAGATTTACTTAATAAAGTGAATTATTTTAAAACTATTCCTTGTCTTTTATCTGATCATAATGCACTAAGTATTAATATATCAATTGATATAAGGACATTGTAGATTATTTGTAGAATCCTAGTATTTATGGTGAATTAAAAGAATTTAAGAGTTATCTTAAGGAACAAATCTTGATTTTTTTATCTTTCAATAATAATGGTCAGGTTAGTAAAGTCATACTGTGGGACTCCTTAAGAATGCATATTAAAGACAATGGGAATATGGGCTAGGAATAAAATGAAAAAGTGGGATAAAGAGGTATTAGAAATACAAGATGAAATCCACAAAGTGAGGTTTGAAAAATAAACAAAGGGATTAGATAATTAAGTCATTAAAAATGAATGACATAATATCAAACAGTTTTAACTCATAAAGTGGAGTTAGTTTTAGAAAAACTAAAATTGAAGTTATGTGATGACTTCAATCTATATAGATTACCTAATAGAAGTAAAATGTTAAGCAAAAAGGTACAAATCAATAATATCTGAAATCATCACTATAATAAGCTTACTTCAGACATAGAGGGAAATGCTTAATATATATATTTTTAAAAACCCATGGTGATCTTAATAAAAATAAAAATAATAATCCTGATGATTACAAAACTGACAAGCGTTTAAAGAAAAATTTTACTAATACATTTTATGACCAACATATCTCTCTTGAATAAGCCTATTACCCTAATAGAAGTTAAAGGTTAGATGGTTTAAGTATGGGATTATATAGTCTGCTTCCATTAAATATTTTAGAATTACTGAGTTATATTTCAGGATAATTCAGAGTGACAAAACAATTCCTCCCTGATGGAAATTTTCTGTAATCTCACCTATACATAAACAAGAAAAGGATAATAAGTTAGCTTCCTCATATAGACCTATTTTATTATTAAATGTAGACTATACAATATTTACTTCTGTCTTCACTGCAAGATTAAGAGATATATAAATTAAGTAATAAAAACCAAACAGGGTTTATAGTCAATACATCAATGTATAGTAATATAAAACGGTTAGTAACCATCTTAGATTTAGCAAGATGAATGGACAAGAAATTGGCCCTAATTAGCTTACATATCAAGATAGCTTTTGATGTTGTAGATTGGAACAACTTGTTTAAAATCTTAGAAGAGTTTGCATTTCCAGAGCAAATATTTAAATTATTAAAAACTCATATAAAGACTCCAAAACATATGTTAAAAATGGATCTTACATTTCTCAAGGATACACTTTAAACAAAGGCACAAAGCAAGGGTGTCGCTTGTCACCTCTACTATTTGCATTAGTTATTGAACCTTAGTTAATAATATAAGAAACAATGAAAAAAATTGATGGATTCTCAATTAGCAAGGATGGTCAATCTAAAATACAGATTGTTGTAGATGATATTTTTTTTAAATATAGGAGATTTAAATTATTCAATTGAAGAAATATATGAATAAATTGAAAAGTTTCAAGATGTGTCACTGCTGAAATTTAATAATAATACAACTGAAACTTTGGTGTTAAATCAATTATTAGACAGTAAAGTTTAAATAAAAATATAAATATAATTGGGAAGGAAAAGAACTAAAATATTTAGGAATAAAAATCTATCAAGATGTGAATTAGATTATTCATAATAATTTTGAACAAATAATTATGAAAACAAAATCACCACTGATTCTAAAGACATCCACAAAGCATTCTATAGCTATGTCAAGAATCTCAATGGCAACACTCAGATCTGCTCTGAGTTAAAGCACAATGGCTCTAAGTATACAGACCCAACTGATATTGCCAACATCCTGGCAGATAGGTTTAGTGATAACTTTACCCCCCTCTCACCCCCTAAAGGGTCCATCTCTATATCACAAGAATGCAAAGTTCCTGTAATCATGGCTGCACAGGTAAAACCACACTCTCCAAAGCCAAGAACACAGCATCCATGGGACCAGACAACATCCCAGGCTGCGTTCTACATGAACTACAGAACAAACTGGTACCCCACCTAAGTACCATGTTCAATCATAGCCTCATCTCGGGCTTTGTGCCCGCTGAATGACACACAGCAATGGTTATCCCACTCCACAAGGAGGGAGCCACCATAGACCCTGGGAACTACTACCCCATTAGCTTAGCGAGCCTGGTCTACAAGGCCATGGAACGTATCATCATGGAACTTATAAACAAAAACATTGGTAATCTCCAAACTCTGGACCCCACCCAGTTCAGGTTTGTAAAAGGCAGATCATGTCTCCTAAATCTGATAGACATCTTTGAAGCAGTCACCAAAGCCGTAGACAAGGGTAAGGTGGTTCACACAGCCTATCTAGATCTTGCCAAGGCTTTCGGCACCACCCCCCACTCTGGAAATATATATAAACTCACTAAACTGGGTATAAATCCCTATGTAACAAGATGGGTTGCCAAGTGGCTCACTGACAGAACCCACACTATGAAAGTAGCAGACTCCAAATCTGACTTCAGACCAGTAACAAGTGGAGTACCACAGGGTTCAGTCCTGGGTCCTCTCCTGTTTGGTATCTACTTCTCTGAAGTACAGGCTAACACAGAAGGTCTTTGGCTAATGAAGTTTGCAGATGACTGCAAACTAGGAGCCATAATCAAAACTCCTAATGATGTGGACATCCTACAAAAGGGCCGTACTGAGACAAATGCCTGGTGTCAAAGCCATGGCCTCAAGCTCAATGCCAAAAAGTGCATTGTCATCCCCTTTGGTAAAAACTCTGTACCCATGAACTACAACATAGGCAATAGTATACTTAACACCGAAAGTGTAATAAGAAACCTTGGGACACAAGTGGGCAGTAGTCTCTCCTTTGATAATCACATCACTGCAGTAGTCAGGAAATTCTTCTATGTGGCACACCTCATTACAAATGTTTCTCATGCAGAAAAATAGAGGTCATTGTTCCCCTCTACTCATCACTCATTAGACCCATTATAGAGTACAACACCACTTTTGGTATGTACCTCACAAAACATCTACAACTGGAAAGGCCACAGAAATACCTCACAAAGAGGATTATCGGCCTCAAACAGATGCCCTACATAGACCATCTCAAAAAACTCCGGCTTTACTCCATTGCATATCACCTACTCAGAGGTGATCTCTGCCTAACATACAAAGCTATGTCAAACCCAGACATGCTCCACTTAAAGAAATCCCAATCCCTCCGAACTACATGCTCTAGGGACCTAAACCTTATCACCACAATAAACAGAACATGCCAGAGGGATAGATTCCTGTCCCAGAGACTTCCCATACTCTGGCATAAACTACCTATCTATATAAAACAAAGCTCCTCATTAGCACTCTTCAAGAAAAATTTTGATGGTTGGATGGGAAATAGGAAATTCACCCCGGGGATCACTTCTGTGGCTCTGCCCAACAGTGGCACAGGAAAATAATTTTCTTGGGTGACAAAAGCCAAGGTACCTTTTTGGCTGGGCTTGTATAGGCCCTAGGGCCAATAGCCTAGTACCTACCTATGAATCTATGAACCTATAATTGAAGAAGTGTTATTTAATATTAAAATGAAATGAATTTTTTTTCTTTTACTTTTGGGAATAGGTTAGTATTTATTAAAATGATTATATTACCCAAGATTATATACATATTACATTCAATAGCTTTAATGCCTGCCAAAAAATTTTTAAAGAAATTTGAAAAAAATGTTAGCCTAATTCTTATGTTATCCTAAAAACCTGAGAATTGCTTATAGAAATCATATAAGATTATGGTAGTATGATGGTATTAGCTTCCCTGAGGTAGAATCTTATTCTATTGCTGCAAATTTTAACTCTGTTATACTCTGGATAGACAACTTACACTAGTTAATGGAAAACCATTTAGGAGCAGATTTTACTAAATTCTTACAAATTTATCAAATATAATATATTAGAAATAGCTAACAATCCTTTAATCTGGTTAATAAAATTTACCTTAGAAGGAAATTCATTTTAGTCTTTAGACTCTGCATATATAAAATCAGTTATTAAAACAGCTAAGAAATATGTTTTAAAACTTCATTAATGTTAAAATGGAAATTTGTGTGCTTTCTTGATATTGTTCATTAGCATAACACAAATGCTCATAAACATATACTTGTCTGTATGATGATTTGGGCTAGTCCCAGCATAGCCATCTGGAGTTCTGTAAAGAATGATATGCCCTTCCAATATCAAATTGCTTTATACAAAATGCTTGTGTTACACATGTATTAGAAGTGTATGGCATTTGAATATCAAACTTTTTGCATAAATGCTTATGTTACAAATGTATTACAACTGTATGGCATTTGAATATCAAACTGATTTGTATAGATGCTTATGATACAAATGTTTTAGAACTGTATGTGTATATGTTAGCAAAGGACACTGGAAGAGAAGTGGTTAATCTCAGTCCAGTTTGTTTTCATAGGTTCATAGGTTCATAGGTAGGTACTAGGCTATCTGCCCGAAGGCATTTATAAGCCTAGCTGGAATGTGTTGGCTTTTGCCGTCCCCTTAGATTCATTCCCTGTGCCTCTATCCAGCAGAGCCATTGAAATGATCCCTGTGGTAAACTTTCTGTTTCCCATCCACTCGTCAAGGTTTCTCTTGAAGAGGGTTAGAGAGGTGCTCTGCCTAATGTAGATTGGAATCTTGTTCCAGAGCATAGGAAGTCTCTGGGACAGGAATCTATCCCTCCATCATGTCCTCCTTTGTGGAGTGGAATAACCGTTGCTGTGCGCCACTCTGTGGGCACATAACCTGTAGAGAGGCTGAGTTTATACAGTGTGTTTAGGTGAGGAGTTAATTCATCTTTGAGCTCGTGTAGGACGCAGCCTTGGACACCATCTGGCCCCATTGATACTGTGTTTTTGCCTTTGGAGAGGGCTGTTTTAGCCTGAGTATCTGTGATTTCAGGGGCACTACATTCTTTTGGTATAGTTATGGGCCCTTTTAGGGGTGAGAGGGGGGTGAAGTTTGCACCGAACCTGTCTGCCAGGATGTTGGCTATATCGGTCAGTTCAGTGTATTTTGTGCCATTCTGCACTTTGGAAAATCCTTGAAATTAAATTAGCTGTTAAGCCATAAATACAGCATGCCACTGTGCTGAATAGACCAGAGATGGTAGATCTGGAAGTAGCTTTTGTTCATTAGCTCAGTAAAATGAAAGGAAGCCACGGGGACTGCATAAACATTTAGATGTGTATTGTAGCTGTCTATTTTAAATTCCTGTCTTGGTTTCAAAGGGGAACACTGTGAGAACCTAGAGTCAGGTGACCAGATAAGGTCATTCTGCCAGCCATCTTGGAAATTATGTTATAGATATTACAGAGTGTGGTATCTCAGTAGTGAGTATTCTGGCTTGGGCCTGGCAAGAAGAAGGACCATTCACCACATCATCTGCCTTGCACTATTAAGTAAGTAGAGAATAGTAATTCTCCTAGATTCAGTCAGGAAAATATAGTGAAGCTTAGTTTAGATATGTCTTTTCGTTATTTGTCTGAGTTTGTCCATCAATGTTGTTTTCAATATTTCCTGTGATTTCAACTCTGTGGCTTACTGTAAATATATATTCAGTATTTTCATGCTCTTTTATTATTTATTATTAAATATATTTAAAACTTTTATTGTGGCTGGTCATTTTAGAAAGTATTTAACATTTGAGAGTGCTTATATTTATTTGGTGACATTGTGTGGGCCACTCCAGAAAGCCTAGCTGTCTTGATCAGCTACTACCATTTGTATTAGTATTCATATTGCCCAGTATATTTGGACACCCTTTATTAAGGGCCTTAGGGTAGCTGATTGTGGAGTGTCTGGTTGCAGTGATAACTACCTTATACCCTGGGCAGAAGGGGGCACAGCAGGTAAATCTATGCCAGCCTTTCCCAGATGTGTTTATGTGAAAAATCAAATTTCACAGTGTGTGCATCAACTACTTGGGGCAGGGACACAAAACACTGGGTTCACAGAGAGGGTACTGGAGGACTTGGCTTGAACACTCCAGCTGAGGACCTAATCCTACAGCTCAACCAGTGGGAAGTTTTATTGGGACCTGGAGGGAGACAGAGAGATCCAGACCCCGGACTGAGTGTGTTAGATATGAATATTAGGCTGAAATTAATTCTGTTGTAAATATGCTGAAAAAAACAGTTTTCTTGAATATATGTATAGAGTTTAAAATGTGCATTCATACTATATGTATAACAGACAGGCTTCTCTTCACAGCATCAAAAAGAAAATGCCTAACAAAACAATATTGGAAATAAGCATTACATGATTTTCTCATGCTTGCAGAACAAATATCTATTAACAGACATCCTTTTTTATAAATTCAGCAATACATGATGTTTTTTCTATAGAAACAGCTTATACAGGTGTTTCCTTTCAGAATGGCATCCTCACATCAGCAGAAGTGCTTAAATCACAAAAGGACAATAGAAAAGTCTAAAAACAGACATTATGTGACTTCCCATAGAAGGCCAGAAAAATATACCAAGAGGAAATAACAATCTGTGTGCATGACTAGCTCTCTATATAGCAATTGTAGTAGTTCAGTTATGTGAGAGAAGGACAGAGAGAGGTATTTTGAAGAAGTCACCATTCATATTTGTTATGAAGGAAAACATTGTAAATATATGCTACAAATCTGACAGACTATGTGTGTTTTTGTTATAAAATAAGTTATTTGTAACTGTGCTTATAGCTGCAAAATATATTTCTTTATCAGTGTGTAATTTGAAAGGCGTGGTGCTTTAAACAGACTACAGATGGAGTCATACAAAACTATGTGTCTCTGATTCAGCAGTTAACAGCACAGCAATACTGTGTGTCTTAAAAAGACTTGATCCAGCAGGCATAGTAGGAGAGCACGCAAATTAAAATAAATTTTTCAATGGTGACCTTTTGACAATGTTCCTAGCCTGTATCCAAAAACAGGGGGAGTGAATTGGTAATACCTTGTATAAGGTCACTCCTGTAAAAGCACAGTAACTAACGTTTATGTGAAGTACTTCAGATTTCTACAGTTTTCTACAGTTTGTAGCAATACAATTTAATAGACGTCTAAATCCGGTGAGACTGCATTGCAGGAAAGTGAGCAGTTCCATAAATTCTCCAGAAAAGGTACAAGACAAAGTTGTAATACTGAAACTGTCAGTTTTGCTGTACCAACTTCACAAGTGACTACAGAAACTTTTCAACCATCTACAGTAAAGCAGCTTGGCCATCTGCCTCTCTGTTGACTGGTAAGAAAATTATTCTGTGTTGCATACAGTATGAATGCCATAGAGGTAATAATAATAACAGAATAAATTTATATACAGCATATTAGCAAATGTAAAACCTTATTAGGGCAATTTAATAGTAAGGCATTATGCAAATGGATTGCAAGTTGATAGTAAGGCATTATGCAAATGGATTACAATATTTGACTGGTATCTGAAACAAAATCACGTGTGGTATAAAAAAATGTTTATTGTGTGTACAATGTCATAAAAATACAATGCATGCCACAAATATGTTGACATTATATTCAGATGTTAGACAGTTATGTTCTGTCACCAGATGTAAAAGGTTTATTTCAAAGTTGCAACAACAGTCATATCAGTTACTGATAGAACCTCTAGTACATTTTGTTACAAAAAAATGTAGTAAACTTCTAAAAGACAGCCACAATGAGTGCATAGGAGTTTCAAATTTAGCAGAACAGTTTACTAAAGAATGTCAGAAAGACCATGCAACATTACAGGAAATTCAACAGCAGTTGCAGGATAAAGAAAATAAATTAGCTGAACTGACAGAGACTGGGAACTTCCTGCATACACAGCTAATCTGTGCAAAAGAAATATATTTTATAATACGTTTATGTTTTGAAAATGGTTAAGCATACATGGTAGGATGGTAGGGACAAATCATTCTTAAATGTTTTACTTTCATTCAGTTAAAGCAAGACATTTATCAGTAGTACAGTATATAACTGCTATTCTTATAGCATAGTCAAAAGGTACACAACAGTTTTAGCGTATATAAATTACATAAAAATAGTTACATGAAACAGTTCTAGTGCATAAAATTAAATACAAATAGTTAATAAGAGTAAAGATTTAAAGTCACAAGACTGACATGCTTGTATAAAGATGTACAGATACAAGACAGACATGCATGTATGTTCTTTTCGTCTAGAGTACATGTGTTTACAATGCACAAAAGCAAAAGGTAGACAACAGCAAATATAAATAAACATATGTTAGTTAAGCTAATATTTATTTGTTTTTTTTACAATTTTTACATAATTTTATAGTAACACCACACCAAACAGTTAAAGTTCTGAATTTTAAAAAAGAAAATCACAGATGGTTTTAGTCAAACAGTTTTTGTAAAATAAATGGCAGGACAGTTAAATAGATAAATAAATAAAAAATACTGAAATCCATGTAAGTTAATTGTAAAATAGTGGGCCGGATTCACAAAACCTCCGTGTAAGACTTAATATGTCTTACTCGGAGGCTGCAGTTGAACGGTATGACGTCAGCATGCCATGCATATTCATGAGGGCATGCTGAATCATACCCTAGTCTAACACAGTCCGTGTAGGAAAGTAGGGGGCGTGTCTGATTGCCGAGTACAGCAAAGGGACACACCCCCAGAAGAGTCAGAGTCCTGAAAGTAAACACCCACGAGCGAGTCCGCTGAAATGTCAAGGAACACAACACCACACATCCCCACAGACTAAACCCTACTGAAAATGTGTAAAATATAAAAATAGCAGTTTCCTTTTTTTTTTTTTATAATTTCCAAAATGTTTGCCCGCATTTGCGCTCATTTGCGTGGGTATGCCCTTCGCTCAGCCACAGTTAGCAGACATTGAAAAGTATATAAGACCTACATATGCAAATTAAGCCAAGTAGCAATAGCATAGTGATAGAGACGTCGGCCAAAGAGGAGGTAGTCACGGTTCAAACACCCACAATATCATTCTCCATTTTTATTTAAATAAGTATGAAACAATCCCCTGACATATATAACTATAATTTAAGTTAAATGTAATGAAATGACCCATGTATTTGTGAACAAAACCGATGTAATATATATAAAAAAGGATCATAATTGCCCATAGCTTAGCAACGCTTTAACAAGCTAAATATGAGTGACCGTAGCTGAGCAGCGCTTTAACAAGCATAATATGAGTGCCTATAGCTGGGCAGCACTGTACCCAGCTTAATATGAGTGCCCATAGCTGAGCAGTGCTTTAACAAGCTTAATATGAGTGCCCGTAGCTGGGCAGCGCTGTACCCAGCTTAATATGAATGCCTGTAGCTGAGCAGCGCTTTAACAAGCTGAATATGAGTGCCCGTAGCTGGGCAGCACTGTACCCAGCTTAATATGAGTGCTTATAGATAAATAACGCATTACCCAGCGTAAGCCGTTTGTGTGGAGCTGCGCAGCGCACCAACCAGCTTACTGTCAGGCAACATTGGGCAAGCTGTAGCAAAGTCGCCTTTACACAACCACACCTCCTAGCCTGTCTAGACAGTAGTAAAATAAAAAAGCAATGACAAGGATCGAACCCGGGATACTGTGCACCATAGTCAAAGTACTGAACCACTAAGCCATGACAGTTGTACTTAGAAATACAGTATTACCATGCATATAGGAATGAATGAAAATATAACCATGACAAAGCAGGTTTGCTGTAAGCAGAGAAATATCCAAAATGGCCAATCACAGATAAATGCAGGAAAACCGGCATATATAAACCCCATAGGCAGGAATACACACCATAACTGATTGTGGTACCCATTTGCAGTCAGGATGGCAGGTGCAGGAGAGGGAAATCGCTTTAGAGCACAAAGGTGGGGCGTTGAGGAGTTAAAATATATGGTTTGGCTCCTAGTCCACCATCATGAAGGCCAACTCATGCAGGGCCAGGTTCAATGGGGAGCGTACAAGGCAGAGGCGTGGAACCGGTTGGCACATGATCTCACCAGTGCCACAGGCATTCCGAGGACTGGTGAACAGGTCCATCACCACCATGCAGACCTGAAGCGACGAAAGGAGGACCAACTGAACCGATGGATCCAGGAGGCCCGTCAAATGTCCAACGCCCCACTATTGAGTAAGTATCCATGTAATTAAGTATGTAAGAAATGCTATCCTAGCCTATAGTATGGATAGGTATGTTCCAATATTCCTTCATTTATATTACAGCTGCAGGTGTTCGTTCCACGAATCGGCAAGCCTATGCTGATAGGCTGGCAAGGTTGCACCACCAGGCAGGTTAGTAATTATTCTGCTGGTATTGTTATAGAATAGAAGTGAGACAGCCTGTACAAGAGTTCAGTGTTGTAACCCAGTAATAAAGGTCAAATAAGCCTAGAAGAAAGATGCTGCTAGTATTGCAAGATTAGATAAGTGATGCAGCCTGGAAAAGAGTATTGCAATCCAGTAATAAAGATTAAACAAGTCTCAAATAGAGTTTCCACCTGTATTGTAATATCAGATAACTGCTTCAGCCTGAAAATGAGTGTTGTAATCAATCAACAAAGGATAGACAAGTGTCAAATACATCCTTGTAAATTCTGCCATATGAAATAAGTGAGTCAGCTGGAAAGGATTGTTGTAACCTAGTAATAAATGTTAATAAAGCCTAGAATTAAGTACCATCCTGAAATGTAAATATAAAATAAGTGAAAGAGTGTGAGAAAGACAGTTTGAAGCTACCAAGAAAGCTGTAATAAGTCTGGAATAAAGGTATACTGCATTCACTACATAATGAAATGAATGAGACAGCCACAACCAAAGAGTGAAATGTCTTTAATAAAGTACAGAACCTGGACTGTGTCCGTCCCACAATTTGGATATGTTGCTGTACCCTTGCATTATGGAGATAGTATGGTTGTATGAAATGCTGAACATCCACAGTTGTCTAGACCCATATAAATCAAATGTAGCAGGATGATTTACCTGAATACAGCCAGATATGAACATATATGAATAAAAATGGAATGTATATTAATGTAGCAGTAACATCCCCATCACCAACATTCCTAAGGTTACATACAGGAAACTGTACTAATACATGTAGGGGATATATATCTGCATCTACTAGGAATGTACAGTATATGTATAGGTAGTTTAAGTTGTTAATGTAATATTTCTCCACCCTACCCTATTCTCACAAATGATGCCATTCCACACCAAACTGGGTATGTGTATTCACAATTAACTCCCATGGACATTTGTCCTGTTGGTTTATACACATCTGCATGTATGTTGATGCATGTGCCCTGTTCACATATCCAAACCTGATGGCCTGTTGCCACCAATGAACCCTGCATGCTGTTGGAATGTCCACTGTTGTTCTAAATATGCATGTGTTATGCTTGCTGCTCAATGTTTGGAATTCATATGTGTTTGGTTAATGGGAATACTGATGCATGCTGTTACAACTAATTTTGAATGGTGTTGTTTGTTACTAACCCAAAATGCCATATAATACTGCTAAACATAGGACAACAGGGAAGGTGGGTTCCAGCGGACCCACCTCTCCCACCTCATCTGGTGAGTGCACCTGGCACCAGTGCCCAGGCCGGGACATCCTCCTCCGGTGGCCCTGTGCCACCTTCGGGTGGAAGCACTGCAGGTGATGGGGCTCGTCCCCCCTCTGCAAGCATGGCTGGAAGAGAGCCTCCACTCACCCTCCATAGGGTCTGGTCTGTGGTGCGTAGTGAGATCAGGCATTCCATGACTGATCCCCTATGCCAGCTTGAGGCGAGGGTGGCACAACTCATGGGTGTGCCTGCCCATCCTATCCAGCCCCCAGCACAGCCCCGGCCTGGGTTGTGAAGGCGCAGTGGTAACTGCCCATGGGTGGGGATCTCAGTTCCACTGTTGCCATCTGTGAGCTCATGGGCTTGCGATATCCAAACATCCATCCCCGTCAATTGTGTTTACCCCCCACGTGTCATACTCCGCCCCTGTATGCGTCTTGTTTGTCTTGTCTGTTAACCTCCCCAACCTACCTCCCCAAATATACCTACTTCCTGTACCTCACATTCCACTCTCACCTGAAAAAAAAAGGGCACTCTGTTCCCACAAAAAAATTACACCCCATACATAGCTGCCCATTTCGCATACATGTCTGCTGGACATGTAAACTGATAATTACAATTGGCTGTACAACATACTTTGTTGTCCTCACTCCTCTCTCAGGGGTGGAAGGTTTCAAATCTCACTCTAAATTTCTAACATATGCACAGCTGTTGCTGGTAAAGAATTGGGCAGCTATGGGCCTTCCCTACATCCTTCCTGCACATCCCAAGCTTGTTTTCCTACTGTCCTACCCTCTTTGTGCCCCCTTTTTCACCACTGTCCTATTTCCCCATTTTCTTTTCTTTAAAAGAAATTAGCGTGGGTGTTAGCAGGAATAAGCACTTTTAAGCAGTAGTCAATGCGTGTGCACTTGTGTGCGCTTAGCTAAGCATAAATAAGCATAGCTAAGTGTCGCGCAAACTCACGCAAACCCACTTACAACTGCTTAAAAGTGCCTTAGTCACTCTGTATGACAAGGCCTGTAGTCTGCTCATCAGCAAAATAAAATAACCCTGTCAGTCTCGAACCCTGGACCTTGGAAACACTAGACTGCATGAATTACCACTGAGCCACAGCAGATATACAACAACCTGCTGCTGAAAGAAATATATCTAGAAATACAATGAGTGAATGTAAAGGGAAAATAGGAAGGCCATTACACAAAGCTTGTTCTGTGTATCTTTACTTGCAATTCTTGTGGAATTGCATTACATGAGTGTGATAAGAGAAACAGCCATTCTAGTAGGTAATAATGTTACAGTAGCACCTTACAAACCCCACACAGTATCAGAGCAGGATAAACACCGCCATATTTGAATAGGTAAGAGGCCAGACCTCCCAACTGTGACTGATTTACAGGGATGTCCCTGATTTGCAAACAAATGTTACCTGTGCCCCACTGACTCCCTGTGAAATGTACTAACAGTAGGCAGAAAGGTGGGGAATCCCACGTAATGGTAACTGTCAATAAGTTACAGTAGACACTACTTGCATGTCAGAAATGGTGTAGTAATACATATGCTCAAAATACCCCACAGTCACAACTGCAGAATATCTGAAATATATCACCGGTGTATCCCACTGGTATGTACCTTTCCCTAAGGCTGGTCAAATATATACCTGAAAGTATCTCAGGCCTGGAAGTGTCAGAAACACACAGGCATATCAGCCTGTCTGCTGTTACACACTCTGCGAATAGCTGTAGAATTACTTCCACAAGCATGCCCTTATGTAGGAGTACAACACAGAAATATCAAAGGATGTAGCCATCTAACATACTAATGACAGTATAGCAGTTCACAAGCACTGCATGTGCCTGATAATCATAATTGTTAGTACAATATACGTAGTTGTCCTCACCCCTCTCTCAGGGGTGGAAGGTTTCAAATGTCACACCAAATGTCAAACATATGTACAGCTATTGCAGTTAAAGAAATTTGCAGCTATGGACCTTCCCTACACCCAGCCTGCACATCCCTAGCTGGTGTCCCCACTGACTTCCTGCTTCCCGCTTATAACTGTTTAAAAGTGCCTTATTCACTCTGTATGACAAGGCCCTAGTACTACTCAGCAGCAAAATAAAATACCTTTGTAAGTGTCAAACCCCAGACCTTGGGCTCAGCAGACCGCATGAAGTATCACCAAGCCACAGCAGACATATACGAACTTAGTGCTGAAAGAAATATCTCATGCATTACAAGGAGTGAATGTAATTGGAAAATAGGAAATCCATAGCAACACATTCCAGTAAAGACAAATATCAGGCATTCAAGGAGTGAATTTAAAGGGAAAATAGAAAAGATATAGCAACACATTGCAAGAACTACTGTTGTATGCCAGTTAATCCACAAATCCTACAGGAAAGTATATACTCCCATGTAAATAGTGTTAGCATTAGCAGGTGTGAGTTAACATACACACTGAGAAGAGTGAACTGGAAGAAGCAACAGTCAGGTTTCAGTACAACATGCATTTCAGTGGCTACAACACAGCCTCAGATACGAGAGATATACAAACCTTCTGACTGACACAACAGTGTCCACAGCAAACCAGCATAGTCCCCACCTTGCAAAACTGAAAGGCCTACGCCTACTTAACCTATCATTTTATAGCAGTATCCTGAAATCACAGTGAGAACTGCAAATACCACACAGCAGGCTGCATTCAATTACTAAATACTGGCCACCAATTGGTGCAGAGGCCATCATATGCATGCACATGTGCAGATATCTACAAAAGCAGCCTGTACTGCCAGTCCATACATGCAATATTATCATTGCAGCAACATGAGGGAAAGAGAGAGAGAGAGACAGAGACAGAAAGAGACAGAGACAGAGACCAAAAAAAAAAAAAAAAGCAAGCAATCAAGCGAGCAAGCCAAAAGAAAAACGCTGTCAGAGACACCAATCCACAAAATACAGAAATACAACACATCAACAGGTACAACTGACAGGTGAGAAATACAAAGGCAATGTATGTAACAGATATGTATTTGCTGGCATCTGAATGATGTGTCTGAAAGGTAATCTACATACTGTGAACCCTCTATATGTGTTAGCAGTCTGTATCTATATGTATATGCAGATGTGCATAGGGCAAGGGACATACTGCAACTGTTAGTGAAGGCTGGACATACATATGTAGTTGAAGGTTGCTATGTGCCCATATCAATGTAGGTTGTAGTGTGTGGCATTGAAAATAGCATGCTGTGCAGATATATGTCATGTGGTGGTGAACGTCTGTGGGACTGAGCCAGTGAGGCCTGCTACAGCTATATGGCCTGAGGACAGCATAATGCATTATACACAACACTGTTCAATATCATTACAGAATGTTTCAGAAGTGATATTCCCACCATGTAAGGTGACCAGTCTATGTGCCTAGATGTGCATGTATATGTACAGCAATGGATGTTTTGAAGTGTGTGTGTGTGTGTGTGTGTGTGTGTGTGTGTGTGTATATATATATATATATATATATATATGTGTGTGTGTGTGTGTGTGTGTGTGTGTATATATATATATATATATATATATATATATATATATATATATATATATATATATATATGTATATATATATATATATATATATATATATATATATATATATATATATATATATATAAAGAGAGAGAGTGAGAGAGGGGGACATGGGGGCAGATGTATTGCAACAGGTGCCTGGTGACCAAGGCATGGACTGAACACCAGTGTTAATATTGCAGTACCATACCCCATTCCAAAAGACCTTACCCACTAACTACCACATAGGTGGTTGCCTGCCTACCACTGGAGGTGTCAGAAGGGAACATGGGACACAGGTGTACAATAGCCTCTCCTTTGATATCCACAGTGGCACACTAGTCTTGTAATCCCTGTACATGGTACGTATCATCACAAAAGGTGTGTCAGTTAGGGAATTGTAAGTCAGTGTACCCCTCTATACCTCACAATGTCCTATGCAGTATGTACCTTCCATGAGAACTACAGCAAGTGGAAAGGCCACAGACATACCTAACAAAGACTAATAATGCCCTCAAACACATTCCCTATGCAGACTGACTCACAAAACCACAGGTAGAGTGCCTTGCATACTTCCTAGACAGAGGTTACCACTGCTGGACATACAGAGTTATGTCACACCCATACCAGTCGGCCAACCACCATGGCAACACCTCACCATCTGTCCAGCCTACATGACCTAAGGCCCTAATCCTTGTCACTGCACTAAACAGCACATGCTGGAGGTACAGGTTCCTATACACAAATATGCCATACCCTGGACTCAACCACCCAGCATTAACAAACAAGGCTCCTTATTAGTAGATGTCATACATACCCCTGATGAATGTTATGGAGATAGGTAATATGCCCTGTGAGTCACCTCTGTGTAACCATTTCACAGGAGCAAGTAAAATCACATTACGTGTCCCAAAGGGCAGGGTAGCATATGGCTAGGCTGCCCTAGGCCCAGGGCCAATAGCATAGTACATACCTATGACACAATGCACACACACATGTACTCAGTGCAATACCATCTATGTGAGGTTGAATGAGTGTGACACTGACTGTGTGCAAGGTCTGTAAAGGTGTGATAGCTTAGCGAGAGTTTGTGTCTGTCATGGTAGTTTGTGTCCTAGGTGTGAGGCCAGAGAAAGATGTGTCAGTTATCGGGATGCAAACATAGTAGATTGGCATATGTTGTGCCGTAGTTCCCTGTGTACGACTGTGGTGTCCCATTGTAGGCAGAAGCAATACATGTATGCTCAGTAAGTGGTACTGCTGTTGAATCCAGCTCACATATGAACTGTTGTACTACCTGAAGTTGTAGGCTTAAACACTACAGTATGGTGTATGTTCACATTCCCTGGTAACACTGTCTGGTGTGTTTCCTGTAGTCTGCACAGATTACATACCTCATGCATAGGTATCTGTAAGTAGGGGCACACAGTACTATAAGGTACACAGTTAATGCTCATCTGTGTCATTATACATTTGTGTGTTGTATGTATGTGTAATGTGTGTGTAATGATGCCTGTACCATGGCCGCAATCACATGTGTGTTACAGGGTATGTGTGTTTACCTGGCAGCATGTATACTCTGACAGCAGTATGCTGGCTATAGTAACAGCTGTGCACATATGTCAGGTAGCAGTATAGCATCAAAGTCTAGGGTGGATTACTGTTGAAACTGTAAATGTGCATTGCATTCATTGCATGGGATGACAATATTCTTCATCCATTAGCTTGATACATACCCCCAGTGTGAGGTTGTGCATTGTATCCCAAACAGTGTGCCGAGTGCTGGTGTATACAAGTTTATTGTATGGAGTGTGGCAGGCACTGTCAGACAGTTGTGGGCTGAGCACTGATATGTGGTATTGAACATGTGTATCCCCTGATAAACAGACAGATGCTATATATGGCAGTTAAGTGATATCAATACATTAGAATATTAAGTGTGCCACATGACTTGCTCACATATTTTTCTTTTCCTTCCAGGATGATGGTGCATCAGCGTAACCCACCTTATACAGCAGCAGAGAATCATGAGATCCACCAGAGCCTGGTGCAGAATTTCTCTGTGCTGTTTTCCAGGACCAGCCAGAACCAGCATGGGAGGGCTGCACTGTGGCAAGATCTTGCCGTCGGGTAAATGACAAAGGCATGCATAACCAGACATATGAGCAGATACGCCATCACTGCAGTGATTTAATTAGACATGTCGGGCAACATGCGTCTGATATCCACAGACAACAGCTTGCCAAAGGTGGTGGGGTACCTATCCACCCCACTCTCACCAGTGTGGAGGAGCACCTCCTAAGTGTTGTGGCTCCAGGCCATCAACAACAACATCCACAAACATGTGTCATCATGGAGGCCGGAGCCACCCAGCATGTTGAAATGGAGTGTGCAGGTAACATGCCATATCTCTAGTTGACTGTTCTCTGTACTGGTAGTTTATGTGTGTGTGAGATGTGTACTGTGTGTGTAGCTGTTAATCTGCCGATTCTTTTGCAAGATTGATATTCTGAGTATAATCTGTTTACCTGTGAAAGCCAACTGTTGTACTACTGTACTTTATCATACTCACAGTATCAATGGCACAGTTGTGGCCACTGGCAATCATACTCATATTTTTGCAGGTCCCTTTGGAGTGACAGCAAGGCAGCCAATCCATGCTGGTGAGTGTGTAATAACAATACTATTGCTAATGACATGTGCATGTCATATGGAGGTGGTGTGTGTGCACATGTAACACACCTACGCATAATGCATGCTGTGCATGTTTGCTGTGAGACTATGCATATCCCATTATTCTCAGTAGCTGCCTCACTCACATGCAATACACAGAGCATGACACACATGTGTGGCAACACAGTACTGGACATTGGATAGACATACCTGATACACATGTACACAACACACACATGTTTGGCATAGACACTACACCTTAGCCTGCTACACATGTCCAGTTGTGACACCTGTGTATGCCCACCCTTCAGTATCCCACTTATCATCTACGCAGCACACATAATATACCTGAGGGGTAGAGGCCTGTCATGTCTTTGTGCAATAGTCTTGAACAAATAATACATTCATGTTAGGCAATGCTCACTATTGGCCACCTTACACACCCATGTAACAAGTGGCTGTGTAATTGTGGATGTAGTCATGTTACTGCCCTTCAGGTACAGCATGCTAGCTGCCTGTCTAGCACACATTATTATTGTTAACTGACCACAAGAAGCATGTTGATCAAGGCTCACATTACTACACCACATCCATTTCCACTGACCACAAAAGTACACATAGCAGTTATTGCGTAGCACCATCATGTGTTGTGTGTGTGTGTGTGTGTGTGTGTGTGTGCAAATATATGCACCCACATCTTGTAACACTTGCACAACATTGTTCTGTCCTTGTACACATTGTGTCCCAGGGTGGAGATAATCACTGAACAACTACAAACAAGCATCAAGTACACGTATACTGTTTTTAACAAGGGCTGTCTACACTTGCACTGCATGTTCCTGTGCAACACATAATCTGCATGCTGACACATGTGCAGTGATGTTTTTCCTTGTGATACTGTCACCCACCCTCAAACAGTATTGTGTATGTGTTGGATTGCAGGTGTGTCTGTGTTTGTATCTGCTGTACTGAGGAGTGTGCCTGTGTGTTTGTGTGACTATGTGCCTGTGTGTCTGTGTGCTTGTGTGCCTGTGTGCTTGTGTGCTTGTGTGCCTGTGTGCTTGTGTGCTAACATCGTGTACACATTTGTAAACTGTGTTTCCTGTCTTCCTCTCACAGGTTCTGATGTTGCTCTGGTGGAGTGCAGCAGGGAACCTGAAGCCACTGCTGGGGATAGTGATAATGATGATACATGTGTAATGGCACAGGGAGGTGTGACAGGGTCTGTCGTTGGTCAGCCAATCGACACTACACAACAGTCAACCCCATCAATGCGCACAGTCATCCTGCCGGTACATCCATTGTCACCAATGTCCTTAGCTGAGGGACAGCATACAGTGGGCATTGACCATGGTAGTGTGGTATCATTGGCACATGCATCCCCTCACAGCAGCCATGGCCAGATTCCTGACATGGTACCACACAGGCAGATGTCCAGGGGTTCTCGTGGGAGCATCCGTGGTCGTACTGCCCCTGTCAGACGTGCCCACAGAGGTCTTTCAATCTCAGCTATGTTCCAGGCTGTAATGCAGGCACAGGCATGTAAAAATGGTACACCAGACAGGGCCTGAGGGAGCTTAGAGCACATCGCACTGCTATGAATGACACTATACGTGACCTTGCGGCTGCCATCTGTAATATTAGCAAGGTCGTTGATAGACGTTGGGGGGACACATTAGATCTCTTCCACAACTGCATGTCCAGGAGCCAGGACAGTGCAGGATGGTTGAGGCGTTGATGTGGACATATGCCAGCAACATCATCAGCTGGCAGTCGTCGCGGATGACAACAAACCTGCAGCCGCTCCCATACTGCCAGTACCAGCCCCAGCAATGCTGGGTCTGTGCTGTCATTAGACCATCCTAGAAGACCACGTGCATGTGGCTCTGGACAGTCCCAGCAGGGACATGTGTCCAGTCAACAACCCACTGCCTCTGATGACAGTACCCAGTCTGGCTTAGTACCTGATACTGTCCGTAGCACCCCTGCCAGGCACAGGTACCATGTCCATGGCCAGAGACAGTGATCTGTATGACCTGGCAGGTACAGTCTGTGGCTGTCCACAAACACCCGTATATGGCAGCCACGTGGAACTGTGTGCATGCATACACACACACATAATGCTAACACCTAGGGCTAACACATACACACACACATCGCATCAACATTGCCCCATATTGTACTGTTGTCCCTCACTAACACACACACACACACACACATACATGTCGATTGGATGTGTCAATGGCAGACTCTGGCAAACCAAGTACACACCCTGTGCATATGATGAAACTGTGCCACCTCCTGCCATCTGTAACATTGATGCAGGAACAGGATAGCATGGTGATGATGCACATGGTGACTACATAGCACTGTAGTAACATTATCATGTTGTTAACAGTACAGTGTAATTATATCGTTCTGGGTATATCAGAGCATGCATAATGCATTAACACTATGATTGTCATTGTACTTTTGTATACACCAGTGTTTATTCCCAAAGTGTACTGTCTGCACATGTGCCACATGGCTGTTGTATGTACCTGTGCCTGCATGTGTTGGGGTGTGGACAGTACATGTGTGATGTTTGCAGCACAGAGTTGCAGGTGTACATTTGTGAACATGGTTAGCATGGAACCTGCCATGGTTTGACAGTATGCTGTGGGTGATACAGTTTCCAAATGTCAATCGTCTGCATTCTGGTAGTATGCACAGCCTACATAGCCTGACATTCAGTGGTCATTACATGGTGTCTCCTCAACTGATACACAGATGTAGGAACCCGTTGCCAGTGATATCCCTGCAGTACTACACTATACCAGTAGCCATTCTTACTGAGCCCCACACATCCCTGGGAACAATACTCATTGGCATATAGCAGTCTCATGTACATGCCAACACACTACGGATATGTCCATCCATGACTGCAAATGCATACAGTGGCCTACAATGTATTCTACACATGACACACCTAACCACCACAAGGGTATCATACAGACAGATACTTGTTGTCCAAGCCATGCTGTATTGCTGTAACACAACTGTAGCATTGTCATTGGCATGTACTTAACATAGTATTCCAACAGTACCATGTAGGTGGTAGCACCCATCATGTAGAACGGGTGATGGTGTGTACATGTGGACAAGTGTTATCTTGTCTGTCCTGTGATATTCACATTTCCAAAGGTATTCTGCAGTCCCTCGGTGTATCACCTAAGCAAGAAGGTGTCTGTATGCATATCGGCAACAGTTGCCATACACCTACACTGGATGTCCATCACTCACAGACTTTGCTGTGTTTTAACATGTATGACATATACTCCAGACATGAACCCTCACCCACATTAATCTATCAAAGCTTTCATGGGTGTGTGTCACATAGTTGGCCTAGGACACAGATCACTGCAGTAGCCTACATTGTCACCAACATACATGTATGGCCTAAGGTCTGGGAAGCTGCGGCACATGCTGGCAAAGGTAACAACTGTATTCATATGAGGCAGGCTTCACACATAGGAACTATTAAAGGTCACAGGTACATATCTGTATGTGGCACACACATACCTGATGTGTGCATTGAAATTACTGTTATAATAATATGTCATACAATAATATAAGCAAAACACACAACACATTGACAAACTGTGTGACAAACACACACATGGCATTTGTAGGATTCAAACCCCTACCTAACTATGTTATGATACTTGAGAGAGACACATTAGCGCAGCGTGCTATTCGCATTACTGGATGATTTCCCTTCTCCTGCTGTATTTATAGGGTGCTGACATCATCAGTCTTTCCAAAGAGGAATGTACATCTTTTACTATCCCTCAGTATGGGGGATAACAATATCTGTACATTAACAGACACCTAGTTCAGGGTCGCATATGCACACTGGCACTGCCAGGTTATGTTCTATACCATGCTTCGTGACCACAGGACTTGTAACACACAACACAGCTAGGGGGTGTATCCATATACATCACAGATACACACACCTCTGGGTCGGTACCACTGCACTAAGCATGACAGGTCATACATATACAACTATAATTGTGCAAAACTGCCTTTTGGTTTGGTGTGTATAGTTCAGACCACCCCCCCATACCCAGGAACTGCACTCGGCTTTCCTGGGAACAGTGTAGGATATGAAGGTCTTCACACACACCATTATAGTGGTTGACTTCAGGTACATGAATATTGACTGGGGATACTACTCAGGCCTCAACAACATCACCCTACAGCCACTACAATTTGTGAATCCATGTGCTATGGCACAACCAGTCACCATAGCCACAAGGGGGAATACATATTGGACCTGATCATCACCAACATGGGAACTCTATGTTCCACACCAGAGGTAGAACCCTCATTGTTAAGATCAGATCATAAACTACTTTCCCTGGACATCCATATCCCGTCCCCACCCCCAGCCAAGGAAATCACTGTAAAGAATTTCTCAAAAGCAGACTTTGCACTTGTGAAGACTGGGGTGGAATACTTCAAAGGCCCCGTGCTGGGGGATAATACAGCCCAATCTGCAGAATCCTTTACAAACGCATTCTGTGAGCACCTGCAGGTATGCATTGATCATGCTATCCCAAATAAAACCATGACTCCTCTAAAACAGGAGACCTGTCTGGTTGACCTCGGCCATATATAAGCTGTACAACAGAAGGAGGAAGCTACTACATAACAGAGCATTATCCCACAGAGGGAAGACATCTCTGAACAGTATTGGCAAGACACTTCAATCCCTCATATAATCATCACTTGCAAGTTTTGACAGTGAAATTGACCAGACACTACAGATAATCACAAGGCCTTCTTTAGTTATGTCAGGAATATGTGTGGAAACACCCAGATATGCTCTGAATTGTTGCATAACAGCACAAAATATGCCAAACCTACGGACATAGCCTACACCCTGGCAGACAGAGTCTGCACAAATGTCCCCCCCTTACCCCCCAAGGGTACAGATGCCCATCCCAAATGAATGTAACCTCCCTGACATCACAGATGCACAGGTGAAAGGTGCCCTCTCCACAGCAAATAACACAGCATATGTATGGGACTGGACGGTGTCCCAGGCTGTGTCCTACACAAGCTCTGAGTAGAACTGAGCACTCCCATTAAGTCACTGTTCCAACTTAGCCTTACTACAGGATATGTACCCTGAGAATGGCATACACATACAGTGCTCCCACTCCACAAAGGAGGTGCCACAACGGACCACAGGAACTATCACCCCATAAGCCTGACTAGTGTGGTAGAAACAGCTATGGAGCGTATTATCATGGAAGTCATAATCAAAAACATTGTGAGCCTCCAGACAGTGGATCATACACAATTCGGCTTTGTTAAGGGCAGATCTTGCCTCTTACACATAGTTCATATCTTTGAAATGGTTACTGAAGCCATGGATGAGGGCAAGGTAGTTCACACAGTCTACCTGTACCTTGCAGAAGCCTGCAACATAATACCACACTCAGGCATCATACATATGCTTACCAGCTTAAATATCAACCCCTATATCACTAGATGTGTTGCTATCTGCCTCAGGGATGGAACCCACATGGTCAGAATTGCAGGTGCCATGTCCATCTGCAGACCAGTTACAACTGGTGTCTCACTGGGCTCAGTTGTGGGACCTGTCCTGTTTGGTATGTACTTCTCTGAGGTTCAGACTAACACGGGGGGATTATGTCTAACAAACGTCACAGATGACTGCTAACTGGGGGCCATAAGCGACACTACAGTTGACACATGCTTCCTCCATAAGGGTCTCACAGAGATGGATGCTTGTTGCCAGAGCCATGGCCTTGTGCTAAATGCTAAGACATGCATAGTCATCCCCTTTGGGGAAAAGAAGGTGCACACAAATTACCACATAAGTGGTAATCCATTAAGTACAGAAGATGTATTTACAGATTTGGGGACCAACATAGATCGTAACCTCTCCTTTGCTAATCACATTGACAGAGTCATTGCAGATACCTTTATATAGCCCTCCTTATCACATGGGGGTTTGCATGTAGATCATGGGTAGTCATTGTGGAGCTCTACTAGTCACTCATCAGGCCCATGTTTGACTACAATGCCCCTTTTGGGGTGTACCTTACCCAACACCTGCAGCAACTACAGTGACCACAACAGTACATCCCCAAGAGGATCATGGGCTACACACATGTCCTATGCAGCTCAACTAAAGGAACTCCAGCTCTACTTAGTTGCTTAACACCTACTCAGAGGTAATCTATGCCTGACGTACACAGCCATGTCAAACCCAGAAGTAATGGACATGCTCCACCTCATAACATCCAAGACCCTTAGAGCTACACATTCCAGGGACTTAAACCTCAGCACAAAACTAAATGGGCCATACTGCAGGGACAGATTCATTACCCAGAGGCTCCCCTCACTCTGGAATTGAATCCCAATTACTGTTAGACATAGCTCCTCACCAACCCTCTTCCAGCAAAATCCAGCCGCATGGATGGGAACTTGCAAATTCACCTCTGGGATCTCCACTGTGTCCCTGCTTGACAGAGGCACAGCAAACTAGCCTTAAAGGGTGCCTTCTGTGACCTACTTTACAGAGACACAGTAGGCTACTCTACTGGGGAGGTGGACGCCAAATACACTCTGCCTAGGCTTATGAATTCCCTAGGGCAGACAGCCTAGTATCGACCTCTGCACCTATGTTTATGTTCAGGATGCACAATATTTGTTGCTGATACTGTTTGCAGGTCTTTATTGCCGTAGCTTTCCCAGTTTCTATGAACAACTTGTGTATCTGCGTAACATGTTTGATCATGTCAGGGTTCCAGTATATTAATATATGTGTCTGTTGTCATTTAACTGTGTGCACAGGGTGGATTGCTGGATCGTGGGAGGTTCCTGGCTTAACACATACAACTGCCAGATATGTGTGGCTGACTGCTATACTCAGACATGGCCAAAGTGTGTGAGCATGCCCAGTTCAGGCTTTCTATGGTTTGTTGCCTGACATATGTCTCATTTATACGAGTGTGTGAGCATGCCCAATGTGACCTTTCCATGTGTTGTGATGTGAAGTCCACTACATTTGTGGTTGTGTGTTAACATGACCAATATTGGCATTTATACTGTGTATGTTGGAAGTCATGTTGTGTTCTTACTGCCAGACTCCTTTGTGTCATAACTCAACAGGGATTATGCTGTGCCTGCAGGGTTTCCATGGGATAGTTTGCAAAGACTTGTCAACATTCTTTCATACTGGCTGAACACTGCAATACTGTCATGGTGTAGTGGTTCAGTACTTTCACTATAGTGCACTGTATCATAGGTTTGAGTCCTATCACTGCTTTATATGTTCATATTGAGCAGACCAGACTGGTTAAGGGCCAGTTGGGCAACCATGAGCATGTTGCATTTTGTTCAGCTATGGCCTACTTAAACCAGGCTTGTCCAACATTGCTGTGTATTCACCAACTTGGGTGGACATTGCCAAACATTACTCCACATTGACCACAGTTGTACTAGTTGGTGTGTGTGATTCTGCTCATAGGTTCATACTAGGCTATCTTCCCTAGGGCATTTATAATCCTAGCCAGAGTGTGTTTGGCTTTCAACACACATTTTAAGTGGAGTTTGCCATGACATTTTTCAAGGTTAGAATACTGTGCCTCTGTCTAACAGTGACATAGAAGTGATACCCAGGGCAAACCTACAATCTCCCATCCACTCATCAAGATTCCTCTTGAAGAGAGTCAATGAGGGACTCTGGCTAACCTGGAGTGGGAGTTTACTCAAGAGTGGAGGGAGCCTCTGGGTTATGAATCTGTCACTCCAGCATGTCCTATTTATTTCAGTCCTGAGGTTCAGGTCTCTTGAGCGCATAGCTTGATGGGATTCAGATTTTCTGAGGTACAGCATGTCCATTGATTCCAGGTTGGACATGGCTTTATACATCAGGCACAGATTGCCTCTGGGCAGGCGGTATGCCACTGAGTGGAGCTGCAGTTTCTTTAACCGGGCAGCAAATGGCATCTGTTTGAGCCCTTTGATCCTCCTGGTGAGGTACATTTGTAGTCTTTCCAGCTGCTGCAGGTGTCTGATAAGGTACATCCCACAAGGGGCATTGTACTCAATTATGGGCCTGATGAGGGATTAGTACAGAGGCACCCTGATCTAGATGTGAATATCTTCATGGTTAGGTGGGCTATATGAAATGTTTTTCTAAACACTTTGGCCATGTGGTTGTCGAAGGAGAGATTGCTATCAACTTGGGTTCCCAGGTCCCTTATCACTTCTTCCATACTTAATGAGTTATCACCTATGTGGTAATTTGTGGGCACTTAGTTTTTGCCAAAGGGGATGACTATACACTTTTTTGCATTTAGCTTGAGGACTTGTCTCTGGCACCAGTTGTCTGTTTCTATGAGGCCCTTTTGTAGGATGCTTATGTCAGCTGGAGGGTTGATTATGGTGCCCAGTTTGCAGTCATCTGCAAACTTGTTCAGCCACAGTCCTTCTGTGTTGGCCTGTACCTCCAAGAAATATATACCAAACAAGGGAGATCCCAGGACTGAGCCTTGTGGGATGCCACTTGTAGCTGGTTTGGGGTCTGACATGGCTCCAGCATTTCTGACCATGTGGGTTCTGTCCTTGAGCCAGTTTGCAACCCATCTAGTGACATAGGGGTTTATATTGAAGTTGGTGAGTTTATCTATAATGACTAAGTGGGGTATTGTATGGAAGGCTTTTGCGAGGTCCATGTAGGCTGTGTGAACCACCTTCCCCTCGTCAATGGCCTTGGTGACTGTTTCAAATGACTCAACCAGGTTTAAGAGGCAGGATCTGCCCTTAACAAAGCCAAACTGGGTAGGATCCAGTGTCTGAAGGTCCCAAATATCTTTATTTCTGAGGTCCATGATGATCCTTTCCATAGCTTTGCAGACCAAGCTATTCAGGCTTCTGGGGCGATAGTTTGCAGTATCCATTAAGGCACCACCTTTGTGGAGAGGGACCACTGTTGCCATACACTGCTCTTTGGGTACACATCCTGTGGTAAGGCTGAGATTGAACAGTGGTTTTATGTTTGTATTCAATTCTTCTTGGGGTTCATGTTAGATACAGCCCAGGACACCGTCTGATCCCATTGATGCTGTGTGTTTTGCTTTGGAGAGGCTGGCTGTTACTTGAGTATATGAGATGTCAGGGGGCCAGCACTCTGCTGGGATAGATATTTGCCCTTTTGGTGGGGAGGGGGGGGTTGCACTGAACCTGTCAGCTCGGATGTTGGCAATGTCTGTGGATTTGGTGTATTGTTTGTCATTTTGGATTAATTCTGAGCATATCTGGGAATTCCCACCCTGGTTCCTACCATAACTAAAGAAAGCCTTGTGATTATCCTTAGTGTCCTGTACAATTTTTATCTCAAAGATGGCCTTAGACGATTTTATGTGTGGCCATAGTTTTTTAATAATACTGATCAGAGATGCCTTCCCTTTTTGGGATTTTGCTCTATCATATAGTAGCTTCCTCCTTGTATTGTATGGTTTGTTTATGGCTGCGGTCCACCAGACAGGATGCCTGCATTTGGAGGATTGGGTCTTGGTTTTATTTGGGATTGCATGATCCATGCGTTCCTGCAGGTGTTCATAGAATGCGTTTATAAAGGGTTCTGAGGTCTGGGCCATATTTTCCACAGGCACAGGGGCTGTAAAGGATTCCACCTCAGTTTGGAGGAGTGTGACATTTGCTTTAGTGAAAAATTTTCACTGTGGTTTTCTGGCCGTGGGCTGGGGTCGGGATGTGAATATCCAGTGAGATTACTCTATGGTCTGATCTTACCAGTGAGGGATACACTTCTGATCTTGGGCATAAAGTTCCCATGTTGGTGATGATCAGGTCCAGTATGTTTTCCCCTCTTGTGGGAGTGATAGGAAGTTGTTCCATAGCATTTGAGTTTATAAATTCTAGGAACCTTTAGGCTAGGGTGTTGGAGCTAGGGTAATGCTCCCAGTCTATGTTTGGGTAGTTGAAGTCATCCAATATAATGGTGTTTGGGGAGACCTTCATATTTTCATGTGTTCTTCAGTCGGCCAAGTGGGGTTCCTGGGTTTAGGAGGGTGGTCTGTAGCAGGCTATGAACTGGAAGGTGGTTTGACCCACTGTTAGTTGCACATGGATAGTCTCTAATGCTTCATGCTGTGCCACCAACCTGGGTGTGTGGGTATCTTTGACAAATATTGATACTCACCCTCCTTTTGTAGTTCGTTCCATGTTTTGTGGCTGTAAAGTATGGTATGAGGTGTAACCTGTTAGTGCTAGGGTGCTCTTGAGAGTCTTGAACCAGGTTTCTGTTACTGCACAGATATCAACATTCTCCATGCTGAGGAGAGTTTGGAGTGCATGCATCTTGCGGTTTAGACTTCTGGCATTGAGTAGCATTACTTCTGCTTTCTTATCCTTTGTGATACCTATGGAAGTGGGTTTGTATTTTGAGTCTTACCTGAATAAGGCACTATAGGGGTGACAAGAGCCTTTGGCAATATCCAAAAGGCCACAGGTGACAGGTGAAAGCCATCCCTAGCGAAGTATCATGTCTTGTCGAGCATGTCATCCCAGGCTGACAGGCATTGGATCCCCTTTCACTGACACAAATACTTAAGCCAATTGTTGTAATTGATCATCTTGTCTTCATATTGTGGCATCATGCTTGGTGAGGGTAGGATGATACTCAAGGTCATCAAGTTTTCATATACTACATGGTGGTAAATGCTGTTTAGCATTACCTTACATTGCTTAACACATGGCAATAATGCCTCAGGTGGTGCTGCTGGGCTGCCTTTGTTGGATGCACGTACTACACTCCCTGCACATGTTTGAAAGCAGGTTGTGTCAACTTAGGCATCCCTTTCACTATATGTGGGAGTCAGAGAGAGGTATCATTTCCAGGGTTCCTACTGAGCCAGTGTATGTGCTATGCATTGCCTCTTTGCCAAGGCCAAGGCATACTGGACATGCCTCCTTCTGCCTACTGGGGCAGGCTCGGGTTGTTCCTCCTCTGAGTCACGCTCTGCCTGTGATGGCCTTGGCAATGGTGGGGGGCTGTTTGGCCCAGGCCTATGCTGGTCCTGCTGCAGCTGTTTTCGCAGAATCATATTATGTAGCATGGCACATACCATGACAATTTGGGTACATGTAGTTGGTGAATATTGCAAGGCTCCACCAGATGTGTCCAGGCACTGGAACCATGACTTGAACAACCCAAACACACACTCGATTACATTTCGTGTTTGTGCATGTGCCTCATTATGGCATTACTGTTCAGGTGTATGTGCGTTTCTGATGGGTGTCATCAGCCACGGCTCCAGTGCATAGCCAGCATCCCCCACTAGGTGACCATGTGGGATGTCCCCATTGGCAAATGTCTGGTACAGCTGCGTCAGATGCCAGATATGGGAATCATGGTAGCTTCTAGGGCAGCCAGCACACCCATTCATTATTATGCCCTGGGCATCACACACGACCTGGCAGTTGATGGAGGGGAAGCCCTTGCGGTTAATGTAGGCCCTACTCCGCTCACCGGCTGGTGCTTTGATGCGTATATGCATGCAGTCTATTGCACCCACTACCTCAGGGTATTCTGCTATTTGCTGGAAGAGATGAATATTGCTGGCCAATACCTCACGAGAATTGGGGAAATATACATGATCACTGACATGTGCTGATATGGCATCCAGGAACTGGTGCAGTACCCTGGATGCTGATGCCTGTGATATCCCCATCATATCACCAGTTGGTCTCTGGAAGGTACCTGTTGCTAGTATTCTTAGGCCAACACATCCCTTGGTTTCTACTGGGATGGGTTCCCCTCTGTTGGTTCTGTGTGTGAGGCATGGCCTGCACAGCTCAACAATTTGCTGCAGGAGGTCTCTGTCCACTCTATAGTGCTCCACTATCTCCAGCTCATGTAATCCCTGGTAGGTGACCCTGGGCTTGTACACTCTTTTCCGTCTCCTCACTGTGGGTTGTCCGGCAGCATTTGCATTGTCACCACCCTCAGCATGTTGCATATGTCACCTTATAACAGCAATGGCAGCCCCTAGCATTTTTTGTCTGAGTGAAGCTTTTTCAGTTTTCACTTCTAGTAGCTTACTCCAGTGTTGCAGTGTCTCTTGAGAGAAACAAACTGCACTGTTGTTTGCAGAGTTTTAAGTGCTGGGCTGGGCTAGTGTTCTGCCTGTGTAATTGCCTGATTCCGATTGTTTGCACCTGCTAGCTCTACTAGTATTCCCTGGTAGCTTCCTACTATTTGTTGTGCTTCCCTTTTCCTTTCTGTTTCCTCAGGGGGGAGTGACACGCATACAAGCGCAAACATGCTCACAGCAGCTCACATGCACGCACACATGCTTAGACGGACTAATACCTGCTTATTCGGGTTAAAACATGCGCACACCTGCACAAACGCGCTTACAGGTCTGTAAACAGCCTTATACATGCTTACTCCAGCTTAAACGCACGCACTCACGCTTCCACGCGTGCACTCTGTCTTACTTGAGTTTACAGGCATGCACACGTGTGCATACCCGCTCAGCAAGAAACTTTGGTGTTATCCACAGTATACACCTTCCATTTTTTGGCTTTCCCTGGCCTACCTGTTGACACACCTCTTTCCCTGATAAATAACTGACAGCTAACACATGCCACTCTGCTCCAATGAGCTTCACTACTTTCATACATACCCCCCTTGTGATGTCACCTATCTCCTACTCTGTTACTCCCCATATCCTACTCCTACACTCCACTGACTGTGCTCATTTGCTACGTAAAAGTGTGATTCACTATCCTAACACTCATTTACATAGGATTGCCTACTAATGCTTGGTTACATGTCTTAGACTGGGCTTCTCCCCTTAGCAACCCCTACTCGGTGGCCATGTTGTCTTCAGCCTGCTATTCCCTTACATTGTAATTTAACAATTTTCATAAGTTCCACATTTGTGGCTTTTATTTTCTTATTTTATGGTTTTTATAGCACACCCCATTTGCGCAGCGCTGCACTATGCTTAAACATCGGAAATCGCCGAAAAAAAAAGTATTTTTATTTTAATTTTGCATCTGGGAACATTTCCAATGGATGTATATTTGGCCATTGGCATGCTTCCTCAACCATATGCAACCTTTATTTAGAGCTGACAAGGCTCCATTGTGCTATTTGCAGAATGGTACTCAGTTGTCAACTGAGTACATTTCTGCAACTAACACGGCTCCTACTCAGACAGGTTTGTGTTTCCTGGATTGCATTTACCTCATCTGCATGCCTTTCGGCTGCAAGTGAGGTAATTTGCATATCCCAGCCCTGTCCGTGTAGGAGATGTTTTAGGAGCTCTCTTACACGCCCCTACAGGCTGTTCCTGGATCGCTCGTCGGACATGATGGCTGCATGGAGTTTTACTCTACTTGCACACTCCGTGCAAGCCATCGTGAATCCGGCAGAATGTCTATTTATGTAGTATAAATGCATAGTTATACAAATCAAAATCAAATTAAAGGAAAAATGCCAAAAGAATTAACTATAGTTTACAGAGTATAAAATGTGAGCTCAGACCTTCCTAGACTAGATGAATAGTTACAGGAAATGCTGGAAAGATAAGATAAGCAAGACTGATTGCCAGAAAAGTAGCTTGAGTTTTTCTAAAGCATCATTGTTATTAAAATATAATTGTTAAAATGTTTACAGGCAACACTATTTGGTAATTGTAATAGATGTCACTGATAATCTGTTTGCAAGTAAATGTTAAAAGAAAAAAAAACTCAGTTGCATCAAGTACAGCCAGCAAATGGGCTATAGTATACATACAGTTCAAATCAATTGTGCGGGAGGGTGTAAATACCTGCTAGAGGTAGTAAATAGCAAAAGTTAAAAAAAATGATCAAATCCAAAGTTTGTTAGTAACCTACTAAAGTAACATTCTATTCTCACAGCATAAAGCAGGTAAACAGTGCTGCAGTACTACAGGGGGAGATGTAATTTCTCAGTGTTACACTGACTATATAAGCAGTACTGCACAAGGGTCTGAAATAACGCTACAGAAAAAAATAAACAACAAGGGTATGAAATAAAGCTACAGAGGAAAAAAATGATATTTCATTCCTTCTTGACAATACTCTTTTAGGGGGAGGGAAAAACAGGTATTAGTGTATTAGAAATACTGGTAAACTGGATTAAACCTGACAGGATAAGATATTTTACAAGTTGTTAATAGCTATCATAATAGTTATTATTGTATTGTTTAATATTAAATTGTATTTTCAACATGTTAAACTGCAAAGCTATACACAAGATGATTTAAAATTGCTTTATTAAAGCTATACAAGACAGAATAAAGATATGCAAAATGCATAAATGTTTCTAATAGCAAGAATGGTCACTATTTTTAATATTTTTGGCAAAACAATGTTGGTATAAAAAAGCATGAATGTTTCTAATTGCTGAGTATGTAGTTTAAAATAACAGGATGTATGCCTCTGGTGGCAATTCCACTAAACACTTCTAAAGAGACATAAGAAATTTTCCAAAATTTTGCTTAATATTAATGTTATTAAATTTGTAAGATTAGACTAAATGTACTTTATAGTCTTTGTATGTACAAATGCAGAAACATTCAGTACAAATAATTGTCTTTGTATGTACAAATGCAGAAGAATTCAGTACAAATGATAGTCTTTGTATGTACAAATACAAAAAAATTCAGTACAAATGAAATTATGTGTAGAGAAAAAAATGGGTCCAGGGTACCTACTAGATTGAAATGCATGAACAGCAAACTGTCTGTGTAAATGCATACTGTACAGAATACATTGTAATAAATTCAAAATTAATTTGTCAAGTTGTAACATCACTGGTTTTACCCCAGCTAGCTAGAGAAAAAAAAATAAAATATTGTATTCATACAGTTAATCGACTAATATGTAAATAGCATTCTTCAGAGTATACTTCACTGTCAACTAAAGTGTATGGGCAGTTTAGAAATGTTATGGTTAAAATGACATTAAAACTGTATATTTTCAGCAGTGTATAAATGCTTGCAGTAGCACATGGTTCTTGTCTCTTATAGTTAATTCAGCAGTTGCAAAGAGTTAATAAAAGAGTTCTAAGTCATAAATTAAATTCTGTGATTGCAAAAGAATAAATTAATCAACTTAAAAAATAAAACTAAAGCAGACACAGCTCATTATTGATTAAATATTTTCACAGAATGGCCTGCAAAAGAAAACGTTAAATACATTAATTTTTGGTAGTAATACTTGATATAATTTTATTAACTGTGTAAAATTGCATTTTGACTTGTATCAAAAAAAGACTAAAGGTTTTGTTTCTTAATGTTTAAAAACAGAGGGAATTGTTAGATATAAATATTAGGCTGAAATTAATTCTGTTGTAAACATGCTGAAAGAAAAAGTTTGCTTGAATATACGTATAGAGTTTAAAATGTGCATTCATACTATATGTATAACAGACAGGCTTCTATTCACAGCATCAAAAAGAAAATACCTAACAAAGCAATATTGGAAAACAAACATTACATGATTTTCTCATGTTTGCAGAACAAATATCTATTAACAGACATATTTTTTTGTAAATTCAGCAATACATGATGTTTTTTCTATAGGAACAGCTTATACAGATGTTTCCTTTCAGAATGGCGTCCTCACATCAGCAGAAGTGCTTAAATCACAAAAGGACAATAGAAAAGTCTTAAAACAGACATTATGTGACTTCCCACAGAAGGCCAGAAAAATATACCAAGAGGAAATAACAATCTGTGTGCGTGACTAGCTCTCTATATAGCAATTGTAGTAGTTCAGTTATGTGAGAGAAGGACAGAGAGAGGTATTTTGTAGAAGTCATCATTCATATCTGTAATGAAGGAAAACTTTGTAAATATATGATACAAATCTGACAGACTACGTGTGGTTTGTTATAAAATAAGTTGTTTGTAACTGTGCTTATAGCTGCAAAATATATTTCTTTATCAGTGTGCAATTTGAAAGGCATGGTGCTTTAAACAGACTACAGATGGAGTCATGCAAAGCTATGTGTCTCTGATTCAGCAGTAAACAACACAGCAAGACTGTGTGTTTTAAGAAGACTTTTGATCCAGCAGGCATAGGAGGAGAGCACGCAAACTTAAAATACATTTTTCAGAGTGTGTTCACTGTGTGTTCACTGTATGCTCTTAAGGGAAATTGTGCTTGATGCAGAGAGGTCTGCATCTGGAAATACTGAGTGCCTCTGTTTGTATTCCAAGTGAACATCCCTCTCCAGTGTCAGTGGTGTGGATTGATGCTCCTTGATCACTGGCTCAGAGATGGGTCGTCACAGTCTCATATACTATAAAAGCTGCCTGCAATACTACATCTAATAGGACAGGTTAATGCAAGCAGGTTTGCAGTAGGAGAAGCTCCCCCCCTCACCCTTCATGTAATTAACAAGTCCCCCATACTTCCAAACTTATATATATATATATATATATATATATATATATATATATATACCAACTTCCCAGTTGCACAACATTAGGAAAAGAGAAAGTATCAAACAGTTCACAGTGGCTTTTAGTAATCATTTTCCTTCTTACAAAAATGAGCAAATGCTTCTGCCACCTGTCATATAAAAACATTAGGGAAATAAATTATTTTTTATATTTCCTTAGGCATATGCTAACAAAGTTAATGAATCCCAACAACAGTGGGCTCTACCAATCCATACTTGGATCCAGCTAGGCACATATGCAGACATGGTCAAAATGACTCCTTTTGTGATTCACAGACCTTAAACTAGTGGGATTTCAGCTATCAGTAAGCAGTTTTTTTAATATAGATGTTTTACTGAAAAAATATTATTTTCCAAGATTATTCTATTTTTTTTGCCTTCATAGTCAGTTACATGAATGTTCATGTTTTCCTAAATCCATGTGGACATTTTATAAAAAGCTTGTCTATCTTAAGTAGAATGGTGACATGAAAGTCACTGATGTCTATATTTGCTACTTCATTTCTAGAGCAATGAAAGCAATTCATATTCCATCTTATTCCTCAGGTTACCAGTCTTTTCTCACCCTTGTGAATCTAATAGTGTTTTGTTGCCTTCCCTTCCATTTTTGGCAGTAAGTCATTTATTAAAACAACACTTTCCTGCTGTACTAATGAGCTTGGTGTTTGCCCTTCAAGATTTAATTTCATTATTTAATCTTAGTGAGTTCTTTACCTATAACTCTTCATCTTAGCATTATTAATAATTCGGTGATAATTCCAAACCACTTCTATCATGTGGGTAAATTAAACATGATACAATTTCAGAATCTTCAATTTTTTAGTCATTTTGTGTACAGAGTATGGACTTTCCTTAGGATACACCTCAAATTGTGATGTTAATTTGTAATGATTCCCCTAAATTATCTTTAAATGTTATTACTCTTGCTGAGAAAGAAAAACATTTCCTGATACCTTTTTGAGTCCATTATCTAAATTTGTTTCAGAAGTTAATGTCTGTAAATTTATATTTGTTTTTCTTCAGAAGCATTGTTTACACCGTCTTCAGTTTTGGGTGCTTATACTGATAATAAGCTTCTCCATATTCATTTGGAAAATCTATGGAAAACGTTCCTTCAAATGATTAATTCCTTTAAATGGTGCTTTACTCAGTTCATAGTTTTTCATAATGTTTACTATACTTCAGTGATTTTTTTTGAACAATGGATACCATAGGGTCTGTTGAGAAACTGATATAGCTCATGTCTTTAGAGGTTGTATGAAAGCTATCCTCTCTGAACGTTTCTAAATGCAAAGTGCAAGTCTAAGTTCCTGATACAAGTCAGGCAGAATTAGTCACAAGTTTTGCTTGGGGGGTAGACCAGGAATATGGAACTAATGAATTGAAGAAAGTACTGACATTTCATGTAACAGTGTTACGGGACACATATGATTTCTTGAATAAAGTAACAAAAGCTATAAATGAACATACAGACCACCAGGATTTATTATTAACAACTTTAGATGTGAATAGTTTATTCACATCGATACCAAATGATATAGGGATCGATTCTGTAAGGAAGAACTTGACTCAAATGATAAATTCAGCTGAAGTAAATAGGATCTGTGCACTCCTGGAATTAATATTAGAAAATAACTATTTTGTGTATGGTCACTCTATATACTGGCAGAAGTGGGGGATTGCTCTGGGTACCCCCTGCACTAATAGTTATTCTAATTTAGTGCTAGTAGAATGGGAATATGAATATGTTCTTGCTCCCACCAATCCCTGGTATGGTAATATTCTTTACTATGGTTGTTTTGTGGATGACCTGTTTATTCTGTGGAGAGGAAATTAGGGACAGTTTCAAAGGTTTCTTGAGTACCTCAATGTGACCACCTCATACCTGAAGTTTACAGCACAATGGTCACATGAGTCCATCAGCTTTTTGGATGTCAATGTTATATTAAATGAAGGGGACACAATAGAAACAGAGCTATACAGGAAAAGCACATGGAGAAATCACTACCTCTTGAAGAGTAGTATACATCCTAGATATATCACCAGGAACATTATGCGTAATGAAGTTTCTTGGATATGTAAGAGATGCAGCCAAGAGCCTGTGAGGCAAAAAGAAATAAAGTTTCTCCAAAAGAATTTAAGGGAGCGAGGTTATAACAAGAAGGACACATGTACCCCTCCACGAGAACAAAAAGAAAAGTCTGAACAAGCAGTTACCACTAGAGTTATGCTTACTTACAGTATGGATAACAGACAAATTCAAAGTGTGATAAACCAGATTTGGCAAATCTTAACCCAAGATCCACAATTAAAAATATTATAGGAGAGAAGCCAAGCTTTGGGTACAAAAATAAGAACATTTTAAAAAGATTACTATGCACTAAAGATGGTTTTAATAAATCCCTTATTATAGGGCAAAAAGGAACTTTTAGATGTGGCAACTGCGCAGCCTGTCCATATACCATCATCATCATCTTCTTTTGGCTGTTCCCATTAGGGGTCGCCACAGCAGATCATCTGTTTCCATTTCCTCCTGTCCCCTGCATCTTGCTGTGTCACACCAACCACCTGCATGTCCTGTCTCACCACATCCATAAACCTTATCTTAGGCCTTCCTCTTTTCCTGTTACCTGGTAGCATCATCCTTAGCATCTTTTTCCCAATATACATAGCATCCCTCACCAGCACATGTCCAAACCAATGTAATCTTGCCTCTCTGGCTTTGTCTCCAAACCTTCCAAGCTGGCTGACCCTCTAATATACTTATTCCTAATCCTGTACACCCTCATCACACCCAGTGCAAATCTTAACATCTTTAACTCTGCCACATCCAGCTCAAACTCCTGCCTTTTTGTCAATGCCACTGTCTCCAACCCATATAACATAGCTGGTCTCACTACCCACTTGTAGACCTTCCCTTTCACTCTTACTGGTACGCGTCTGTAACAAATCACTCCTGACACTCTTCTCCACCCACTCCATCCCGCCTGTACTCTCTTCTTCACCTCTCTTCCACACTCACCGTTACTCTGAACTATTGATCCCAGGTATTTAAACTCATCCACCTTCGTCACCTCTACTCCTTGCATCCTCACCATTCCTCTATCCTCCCTCTCATTCACACACATATATTCTGTCTTAGTCCAGCTGACCTTCATTCCTCTTCTATCTAGAGCATATCTCCATCTCTCCAGGGTCTCCTCCACCTGTTCCCTACTCTCACTACAGATCACAATGTCATCTGCAAACATCATAGTCCATGGGGACTCCTGTCTGATCTCGTCTGTCAACCTGTCCATCACCATTGCAAATAAGAAAGGGCTCAGAGCTGATCCTTGATGTAACCCCACCACCATCTTAAGCTCATCTGTCACTCTCACCGCAGACCTCACCGCTGTCACACTACCCTCGTACATATCCTGTACCACTCTTACATACTTCTCTGACACTCCTGACTTCCTCATACAATACCACAACTCCTCTCTAGGCACCCTGTCATATGCTTTCTCTAAGTCTACAAAAACACAATGCAACTCCTTTTGACCTTCTCTGTGCTTCTCCATCAACACTCTCAGAGCAAACATCGCATCTGTAGTGCTCTTTCCTGGCATGAAACCATACTGCTGATCACTAATCATCACGTCCTTTCTTAACCTAGCTTCCACTACTCTTTCCCATAACTTCATGCTGTGACTGATCAGTTTAATCCCTCTGCAGTTACTACAGCTTTGCACATCACCCTTATTCTTAAAGATAGGTACCAAAACACTTTTTCTCCATTCCTCAGGCATCCTCTCACTTTCCAAGATTTCATTAAACAATCTGGTTAAAAACTCCACTGCCATTTCACCAAAACACCTCCATGCTTCCACAGGTATGTCATCTGGACCAACAGCCTTTCCATTCTTCATCCTCTTCATAGCTATCCTTACTTCCTCCTTGCTAATCTACTGCACTTCATGATTCACTATCCGCACATCATCCAACCTTCTCTCCCTCTCATTCTCTTCATTCATCAGCCCCTCAAAGTACTCTTTCCTTCTCCTCAACACACTCTCCTCACTTGTGAGTATGTTTCCCTCATTATCCTTTATCACCTTTACCTGCTGCACATCTTTTCTAGCTCGGTCCCTCTGTCTAGCCAATTGGTACAAGTCCTTTTCTCCCTCCTTAGTGTCCAACCTTTCATATGCCTTATCCTTAGCCTTCACCACCTCTCTCTTTGCCATGCACCTCATCTCCTTATACTCCTGTCTATTTTCTTCATCTCTCTGACAATCCCACTTCTTCTTTGCCAACCTCTTTCTCTGTATACTCTCCTGTACTTCCTCATTCCACCACCATGTCTCCTTGTCATCCTTCCTCTGTCCAGATGTCATACCAAGCACCTTTCTAGCTGTTAATTACCCAGCTATTTGGTAACTCTTCACTGCCACCCAGTGCCTGTCTTAACTCATCCCTGAACTCCACCTCACAATTACCCTTTTTCAATTTCCACCATTTGATCCTTGATGCTGCCCTCACACTCCTCCTCCTCTTCTTGATCACCAACGTCATCCTACAAACCACCATCCTATGCTGCCTAACTACACTTTCCCCGGTCACCACTTTACAGTCTTTAATCTCCTTCAAACTGGCCCTGCTACATAAGATATAATCCACCTGTGTGCATCTTCCTCCACTTTTGTATGTCACCCTATGCTCCTACCTCTTGTTAAAATACGTATTCACCACAGCCATGTCCATCCTTTTCGCAAAATCTACTACCATCTGACCTTCTGCATTCCTTTGTTTAACACCATACCTACCCATCACTTCCTCATCCCCTCTGTTCCCTTCACCAACATGCCCATTGAAATCTGCTCCAATCACCACTCTCTCACCTTTGGGTACAGTCATCACCACTTCATCCATCTCACTCCAAAATTTTTCTTTCTCATCCATCGCACACCCAACTTGTGGAGCATATGCACTAACAACATTTATCATTACACCATCAATTTCCAGCTTCATAAACATCACTCTATCCAACACTCTTTTCACCTCCAAAACACTGTTAGCATACTGTTCCTTCAGGATAACTCCTACGCCATTTCTCCTCCCATCCACACCATGAAAAAACTATTTGAACCCGCCTCCGATACATCTAGCCTTACTCCCCTTCCATCTGGTCTTTTGCACACACAATATACCAGCCTTCCTTCTGTCCATCATATCAGCTAGCTCTCTCCCTATACCAGTCATACTGCCAACATTCAAAGTTCCGACCCTCACTACCACAGTTCTAGCCTTTTTCCTCTCTTCCTGCCTTCAGCCATGCCTTCTGCCTCTTCTCCTCCTTTAGTGAACAGTAGCCCAATTTCTGCCAGCATCCTGTTGGCTAACAGTACTGGTGGCAGTCGTTGTTAACCCGGGCCTTGACTGATCCGGTATGGAAATATTTACTAGTGTCCGCATTAATTTTTTTGGCTAAGTTTTATGCCGGATGCCCTTCCTGATGCAACCCTCCCCATTTATCTGAGCTGGGGACCAGCACAAAGAAATGCACTAGCTTGTGCATCCCCAGCAGCCTGTCAGTATATAGATAGTGTATATAAATTTGAACATCCTAAAACAAAGAAAGAATACATTTTAATGTAAAAGCCACATGTGTCAGTGCTAATGTAGTCTACCTGGCTACCAGTAGATTATGTCCAGCCTACTATGTGGGAAAGACTAATCAGTCATTCACAAGTCACATTTTGCGGCACCAGAGAGACATATGAAATGGAGATTTACACAATGCTTTAGCCACGCATGTGAATACATATGTGGAACATTTGTTTACTTACAAAGTTATTGAAATCATTTATGTGGGACTATGTAAGGGTGATATAGAAAACCGTACTGAGTTAAGAGAAACAAGATGGATCATCAATTTATGGGCTGATCAACCACCCGGCTTAAACAGCATTATCCCCTTAAAACCTACATTGAAAGCTAGGAGACCTACCAGTGGTTAACACAAAGGTGTGTTAGCCATAGGATCCATTGACTGGTTAGTAGACTCATGAATAATAAAAAGATAGACTGATTTTAAAACTTACACTGAAAGGAGATCTGCTATTGGTTAATAAGAAGGTATATCAGCTATAGGATCCATCAATTGGCTAGTAAAGACAGACTAATCGTAGTGATCGTATCATTGGTTAAGTTATAAGGCGGGCATCAAACCTTAAACTTCGACTGGTCATAGAGTGTTGGATGACTCTAATTAATGTAAAGTAGTTTTAGTTAAAAAGGTGCCAGCAGTCCCAAAGAGTTTACGATCTGAAGAAGATTGCCGAAAGCGCTTATCGTATGCAATATAAAGGGACTCTTTGTTTACTGCTTGTTTTTATCGAAGTCTTATATTAAATAACTGTTTTTAAAAGTAATTTTTTTCTGGATTCAAGTCATGGAAGTACAGCATGCCAAATTCTTCCAGGAATATGGAACTGGATGCACATTCTCTCATAATGATTGTCTGTGCACTTATGTTTCTAAAGTGTACATAATCCCTCAGGAATAAATATCTACCACTTCTTAATGGCTGCAGATACTTTTTTAAAGGGTCTCTAGCTTACAGGTAGATTTATGAATCAGTTTAAGATTTGTATGCTTGGCTGAAAATGTTGAATATTTTTACCCAGTGTTATTAGTATATTAGTTTAGTTCATATTTGAATATTGAGTTTCTTTTATTTTAAATCATTTAACGTGTGCAGCCATGAATATGTTTAACATGTGCTATTTTGTTTGTCATAGTTCAATAAAAAACATAAAAGGGTCAATGTGTCTGAGCCTTTGGCACCTTCCTTTACCTCTGTTATTTTCATGTTACTTAACTGTGCCTTTTTGTCAAGGATGCCAACATTTTCTAATATCCAACTCAAATTGTGGTTCATCAGATGGTGTATCATATGTATTGGGATTCAGAAACATGGCTGTTAGGCACATGGGGTACTTGCTGCTAAGTATAACCAGAAAGATCTGACTGCATTTCAAAACTCACCAGGAGTTGAGTAACAGGGTAGTATCCCATTGCAAGAAGTTTAGCATCAGTGCCCTCCAGTGCAGTCATAATAAAGTCAGAATGCCATCTGAACAACACTTTGCAGCATAGTGAGCTACCACGTGGCTTATCAGTGCAAGCCAAGATTTCCAGTGAACAAGCCCAGTCTCATACATAATGTACATGGGGGGCATTGTCATACTGTGACAGTATACTATGATATTTCTACAGATGTGCCCCAGCCATACATTACCGCAGGACTATTTCTAGCTACAATGGCATAATGAGAGAGGGATGGCTGCACTAAGTTGGTTAAGGCCTAAAGCAATAGACAGAGCTCAGCAGATATATACTTAACTAGGACACTTGTTATTGTGTAATGAACTGTAAATCAGCAGAGGCTTATTTAAGCCATCATAGGCCACTGCTGTACAGAATGGCATTTTTTCTGGCTCCCCTACTAGTGTTTTGTCGGAGATTTGACTCATAGATGGGGAATACCTACTTCATCTCATTCCTGTTTTCATGTAGGCCATCCAGATCTTTAATCAGACAAAGATTCCTGCTTTCTGGCTTTTCTAGTCCCGATCAAAGTGCTTACACAAGAGTATAAGAGTATAGATGTCACATTGATATGTCGGTAACAGGAACATATACTATACCAGTTAACAAATTAAAATTATACCTACTAAGAAATTGTTGTGTACAGTTAGCTTTCTTCCATATCTACTACTTTTTGATGTGATGCCCACAGCATTCGCTGTGCTTAATATTTGTGCTTTGTAGAGATAATTTGATTAAAAGAGAAATTAGTTGACTGGACTGAGCTCATTTTCAATATATTATGCTTCTACCTGCTGTTCTGAAATAGTTTTCTTCTAACTATTTTTAACTCTGAAAGCATCTTTCAGCACTGTTTAAAACAGTTCCCAAAAGAGGAAGGAACATGAAATAAGAGAAAAGTGCTTTACATAAGCCTGTTTTTTATTTCTGCCCTCATCAGATTATGTGAAAAATCATGTTCTATTTATAAGGGTACCAAATAATTCTTCCATATTCTAGCTTGTATTTTATGAAGCAGGAAACAGGCTAAGCATAATCCCAGGGGAAACATCAAGATATAAGTTTATAGCATACAGCCAATGGTTCAGCTTCTCTCTCACACATCTATTTAGTGTGAGACAAAGGAAGCAGCAATGTATCCCTGGTTATACCAAAGTCTTTACATTCCTGAACTTGTTCAGTATTACTGCTGTTGAGATAGTATGAAGCCCTTCATCACCACTGAAATCTCAATAGCTTCTGTTCAGTAAATGAAATTGAAATGCTGCTGCTGTTTTTTGCTTCTTAATGTGCTTATTGATCAGACAGCTCTAAACAATATGTACCTTTTCATAAACTATGACCAATAACATATTAAAAATGTGTCTTCTTTTTTAATTTCTGCAGGTGGAAATCATCAAGAAACGACTTAGCAAGGACATACTTCACAATCCAGTTGTCATGCTGAACTTCTGTCCAGATCTAAGAGGTGCTCAGCCAGAATTAAAGAAAATGCATGGAGAATTTATATTTCTTATTGACAGAAGTGGAAGCATGAGTGGGATAAACATCAATCGTGTTAAGGTAAACTTCTCCATAAATGTCTAACAAGTGGCTTGTTTTTTTGGCATAAACTAGCTTTAGGACAGATTGCAAAAAATGCAGACAAAATGATCACCATCTTTGTAATGCAGTTTTGTCTGACTTCTGTGATATAACAAGATATGGGAGATGAAATGAGGGAATGTGGATCAAGTTTCAGGAAATGGGCAGAGTTTAAAAATGATACCCTGTTAGAGAACAAACATTCTCCACAAAAGTATTAATCCATGATGAGAGGTGAATAACAGGGCCATAGCTTTGTGGCAATATAGTAAGTCTCTGTGAAGTATAAACAGAAAAAAATACCATCTTCCTTAAATACACCTAGTTACAGAGTGTCAAATTAAAATAAATGCAAAGAAAGAAAACTCAAATAACAAAAGTAACTCTTTGTTCAATTACAAGAAGCTGCCATTTTAGTTTCCCCTCTATATCTGCAGCTTTTAAAAAGTCATGTTTGGTGAGCATGGGAAAAATAAATAAATAAATAACAAATGCAGTTAATTGATATAGCAGTTAGAAGGATGTGTTTGTGTATGTGTAGAGGGGGTAACAGAGGGAGACAAAGAGTGTGCAAGTAAATGTGAGTGGGGGCTAGCAATACGCTTTATGTATATTTTCATTCAGCTGATCACAATAAGATATCTGATGTATACACAGTCACGAAAATTGTAATTGCTTAGCACATAGGTATGTATGTTGGTTTGTGTGTGTGTGTGTGTGTGTGTGTGTGTGTGTGTGTGTGTGTGTGTGTGTGTGTGTGTGTCTGAGTGCATATGAGTTACTCTATATGTGCAAGAGACTATTGCTTTGTCTCTTTGCATCTTGTTTGTGTGTGTGTATGTGCAAGTAAATGTGTCTGAATGTATGTGAGTATGTATGTAATGTACAGATATAGATGTGTGTGTGTGTGTGTGTGTGTGTGTGTGTGTGTGTGTGTGTGTGTGTGTGTGTGTGTGTGTGTGTGTGTGTGTGTCTGTGTGCATGCGCACACATTGGTAAATACTTATATAATGCATATTTTGGATGTAAAATTCTTCCTAAAGCCACAATTAATATTCTACAGAAATTTTGAAACATTAGTCAGAGGAACAATTTTATATTAAAATATAAAAAAATGTATATATAGTATCAATAAAACAGATGCATAGAAATTTAACTGTCTGTTTTTAAGCGCAACGATGGCCTCTGCAGTGGACATTAAAGGGCAATAAACTTCCATGGGTGTGGAGCTCCTCCGCCTATGCTGTTGAGCCTCATAACACTCCTAGGTGGTCTATTTCCCTGCAATGCCCACCTTGTCAGGTATTATTGCTTGCATACAATTGAGCCTGGATAATGAGTGATCCCCTTTTGGTGCTTCACATTCCAGACAGGGGAAATAATGTACATGAAGTGCACAGCGAAAAGAAATACACCTAATATGGCAGGAAATTCATGTGCTGAGACCATAGGTTATTGTTTAACTTTTATTTTTGTTGATGTATTGCTTTTATGAAGACTAGAAAATGTATTTATTTTTAGCTTCAGAGGCTCAGTGATAAAACAACTTCCTGATGTATTAGGTGTAATAACATTTTTTTGTACATAAGTCTCAGGAGTTAGCTTTGTAATAACAAGCCATCCCTATCCTGTAAAAACTTGCCTTATTGGGGGAAATGTGTACCATCACCAAGATTTACTCCCAGTCAGTCATGCTATATCTAGGCAGAACCCCACAGCCAATAAGACAGAGATTTTCTCTATCTCTCAGTGATAGCTAACCTAGGCCTACTAACCAGTCACCTGCCTATCCATCTTCACAACACTATTGGCCATGTAATTTTCCTTTTCCCAGTAGGATATTATCGTTTTCAATCAATCCTTTCTTTATGCTAAATATCAATACCACTTATGACTAAACCCACTGTCCTTAACCAGATCCACTCCCCAAAAATCAATTTCCTTTTGTGTTAGTTTCTTTTCATTGTTTGTAAGAGTGGAAGTACAGCAAAGCTTTATGGGTGAATTTAGATCTGATGATCTCTTGTAAGAAGAAAGCTCATCACTTAAAATAAAGAATTTACAATTATTCAGATAAGAAGACCTGCATAAGTGTGTTTTCCTTTTAATTGCTTATCTTTATTTTTAACTTTTACTTTTTAAATATGACCAAAATACTATTTTGGTAGCCTTTTACCTTGACTACTGGAAAGGTTAGTTAAAAAGCTGAGGACTACCAAAGCTACACCACTATAGCTTTTTTTCTGGAATTTTTCTACTTCTGAGCAGAGCTGGGAATCTGATGCACATTGGCAATCAGATCTTGCCTTGGACTGGTGCTATTGTTTATGTATTTCTTCATTTGCTGTCAGTAGGGCAACTTATGAGTGGACAGACAATAAAGTTCTGGCTACGCGCGCGTGTGTGTGTGTGTTCTTCCAACAACACTTGCATATACTACACCAACTGTTTAACATTTTGTAGAGGAACAGTTTTAGTATTTATACTAATAATTAAACAAGTACAAAACAATTTAACAGGTAGCTCAGTTTCTAAACACAATGATATTATGGCAGGCATTACATGGAAATAATAACTCTTCAAGGGTTGTGATTTCTGGCCTCACAATGCTCCAGGCAGTCCATTATTTTCATGGTACACCTGTTCTAGCAGGCATCATTGCTTGAACATTACATTGTACTGTATTGTATAACATTATTATACTTTTTTCTTCTATTTATATTTTATTTTAATTGCTGCACTTTATAGATATATATATATATATATATATATATATATATATATATATATATATATATATATATATATATATATCCCTGTTCTGTTATATATTAGTAAATGTCTCTATCACTGTTTTATTTCTAATTGTCATACGTTTATTATTATATAGTAACCAGATATTGTGTGGTGCTTTTAGGCTACATGTCAGCTCATGTGTGGTGTTTTTGGGATACATGTCATTTCATTAAGGGCTATGTAATCATGCTCTGTATGAACAAAACTATATAGTCAGCTACCCTCATATCTGACATTAACATAATCACAAAAATAGGTGTTTCCTTAAGAGACTTACTCCCCACCTTGCAGCCCCACATGGAAGGCTCGCTCATCACATGCCATGGCACTATGGCTACAAGCTTTGCAGACATTCTACTTTTTGTGATAATAAAGCACTGTGTTACCAATACAATTTAATGACATGATGTGAGACTTTAATTTCTCACTAGAACAAAAATGCCACTTCAGCATATTTTGTTCATTGAGACAAAAAGTATTCCCATATTTATTGTAGTATTATTATTTACTGACTTAACAAAATGTGTTTTGTATGGTGTAGGCTTGATCTTTTTTATTTATCTGTGTTGACTTAGGTTGGAGCTACTTGGTACACCCCATTTACGGAGTGATCTCAGCAAATAATGCTCTGTTAGCTACATAATTGTATGTATTTATTTACATTTGTTTACCAGGTAGTGTACGACAGGGCCAAGGGCCAGTTTTCAGCAGAGACCCGGGGAGAAAAGCTCCAAGACAAGTAGTAGACAACAACATACCAATGGAAAAAGATGAAAAAGTTACATACATGCAGAGGTAATTACAATTTCTGAATACATTGATAAAAACAGGTAAGTGATGTCATTACATACAAGATAATAATACTGAAGCTTTAAACTGTGCTATAATATACCACTGCATTCTGTCCATACTGAATCCAGTAGCTAATCTAATATATGCGTTATTGATGCTGGTACAGGAAACACAAAATTATAAATTAATATTCATTGGACTGGATATAATCTGTTACTTTTAACTATTTCTTGAAGAACGTACAAGTAATGTTTAATTGTAGATGTGTATTATGTTTATATAAATATACAGTGGATATAAAAAGTTTACATACCCCTGTTAAAATGCCAGGTTTTTGTGATATAAAAAATGAGACCACAATAAATAATTTCAAAACTTTTCCCAACATTAATGTGACCTATAATGTGTACAATTCAATTGAAAAACAAACAAATCTGTTATATGCTGGTTGCATAATTGTGCCCACTCTTAAACTAATACTTTGTTGTGTGTGTGCACACCCTTAAACTAACACTTTGTTGAAGCACCTTTTGATTTAATTATGGCATTCAGTCTTCTTGATACACACCTGCCATCAGTTAAAGAAACTCTGATTAACCCCAAATGAAGTTCAGCTGTTCTAGTAGGAATTTCCTGACATTTACTCACTTGACTGCTACAACAAAAGCCATGGTTGACAGAGAGCTTACAAAGCATCAAAGAAATCTCATTGTTGAAAGGTATCAGTCAGGAGAAGGGTAGAAAAGAATTTCCACACCATTGGATATACTATGGAATACAGTGAAGACAGTCATCAAAAAGTGGAGAAAGTATGGGACAGCAGTGACTTTGCAAAGAACTGGATGTCCCTCCAAAATTGATGAAAAGACAAGACAAAAACTGCTCAGGGAGGCTGTCAAGAGACCTACAGCAACACTGAAGGAGCTGCAGGAATTTCTGGCAAGCACTGGTTGTTTACTACATGTGACAAAACCCTCCTGCATTCTCCATACGTCTGGACTATGGGGTAGGGTTGCAACATGGAAACCTTTTCTTACATAGAAAAACATCCAGGCCTGGCTAAAATTTGCAAAACAATACATCAAGTCTCCCAAAAGCATACTGGAAAATGTGTTATGGTCTGATGAGACCAAGGGTGAACTTTCTGGCCACAATTCCAAACAGTATGTTTGGTGCAAAAACAACAGTTCTCATAACCGAAAAAACACCATCCCTACGGTGAAGCATGGTGATAGCACTATCATGCTTTGGGGTTGCTTTTCCTTTAGCTGGAACTGAGGATTTAGTCAAGGTGGAGGGAATTATGAACAGTTCCAAATACCAGTCACCTTTGGCCCAAAACCTTCATGCATCTGCTAGAAAGCTGAAGATGAATAGGAATTTCACCTTTCAACATGACAATGACCCCAAGCATACATCCAAATCAACAAAAGAATGGCTTCACCAGAAGAAAATTTAATTTTTGGAATGGCCCAGCCAGAGCCCAGACCTAAATCCAATAGAAAATATGTGGGGTGACCTGAAGAGGTCTGTGCACAAGAGATACCCTTGCAATCTGACAGATTTGGAGTGCTTTTGCAAGGAAGAGTGGGCAAATATTGCCAAGTCAAGGTGTGCCATGCTGATAGACTCCTAACCAAGAAGACTGAATGCTGTAATTAAATAAAAAGCTGCTTCAGCAAAGTATTAATTTAAGGGTGTGCACACACAACAAAGTATTAGTTTAAGGGTGTGCACATTTATGCAACTAGCATATTGTACATTTTTATTTTTTATATGTTTCCCCTAACAGATTTGTTTGTTTTTCAATTGAATTGCACAGGTTATAGGTCACATTAAAGGTGGAAAAAGTTTTAAAATTATTTATTGTGGTCTCATTTTTTTACATCACAAAAACCTGGCATTTTAATAGGGGTATGTACATTTTTATATCCACTGTGTGTGTGTGTGTGTGTGTGTGTGTGTGTGTGTGTGTGTGTGTGTGTGTGTGTGTATGTGTGTGTGTGTGTGTGTGTGTGTGTGTATATATATATATATATATATATATATATATATATATATGTATATATATATATATATATATATATATATATATATATGGATCCCTATCAGATTATAGAAACTTCGTTTGACTGAATCCCATTTTGACTGAGACCATAAAACTGAAATTTCAAATTACTGAAAAATCACTTGACTGAAACCCATAATACTGAAATCTTACAATACTAAATTTTAACATACTGAATTGTAAAGTGGACGATATAAAACCAGAATAGGGGGGCTATGCCTCCTCAACTATATATACTAACTTCAGGATTGCACTACAGTGGGGAAAAGGTATATGCTCTTTTCCCCACTGTATTGTGATCTTGGAGTTAGTATATATAGTTGGTGGGGTGGGGGCATAGCCCCCCACAATGGGGGGTCTGGGGTGTGTAGCCACCAACTTATTCTGGTTTTATATCATCCACTTTATAATTCAGTATGTTGAAATTTAGCATTGTAAGATTTTAGTGGGCAGAGTAAAAATAAGGACCTGAATGTAATTTATTTATAGTTTTCTGCATTAATTCCTGAGCTGCGACAATTTGCTTAGGATTCAAAGTGGATGCTAAACTGATCAACAAATTCTTCATGACACAAAGTAAGTAGAATAAACTGGTAACAAAACACAGTTCACCTGCTGAGAAGACCAATCCTTTAACGTAAAATACAATTCATATGAGCGCTTTCGTCTGCATAAAACAAACTTCATCAGATAAAGTCCCACTATAACTGACATAATTTATAAAAAATGTTTAACCAATGAAATCTTCACATTAATAAAACAATTAATCAATAAAATTCTAAAGATACTGAACATTCAAAATTTAAAGAAACAAGAACATGTTGGTGGTTGTTTGTATGTATACACACACTTCTAACAGATTAAAAAATAATGCATAATGAAAAATTTTGTTAAAAATATAAATAAACAAAGGAATAGTCTACAACATTATTTCATAGGTAAGTTGCTGTAAAATGTATGGTTACATCTGATGTGTTGAAAATATATTTATGCCATTTTCAAAGTATATTTGCCTTTCCTGTTAAGATGGCTTTGATGTTTATATACTCATTTAAACCTGGAGAAATATTGGATTTTAATCTTAACTGCCATCTAACTTCCTTCTGCAGTAAAATATTTTTGTTATCTCCTCCTCTGATTTCCAAATTGACCGTATCTATGATACCAAATTTATATTATTATAACCCTCCACTTCACCCTGTGCTCCATACTTTTGAGAATATTGTCACAAAAGAAATATATGAAACATAGTAAAAATACCGAAGGGTTTTGGCAGAATCACAATTTAAAAGCAGAAGAAGCCACCCTTCTGAAGAATTTAACACAAAATAAACAACTACGTTTCATGGAACCAGACAAAGGGGGAGGTTTGGTCATTTTTAAGCAAAACGATTATACAAAAGCCATAAGTACCATTTTGACACAAGAAAAAACCTATTGTTTGGTGTCCCTCAATGAAATTACTACTGCCTACAACATGACATGATTCTACTACTGCTTTCCCTCTTTGTACACCATTGGCTCTCCTCTGTAAATTTATGCATCATTACGTTACTATGTCCATGATTTTAACAAACCAGAAAGGCCACTATGCTCCAAAGTGTGTTTATATTGATCTTAACTGATAGTCAGACATTCTGTGTTATTGTTGTTGTTTGTCTTTCGGCTTTTCCCGGTAAGGGGTCGCCACAGTGGAACTCCAGTCCACTAATGATTGGCAGTAGATTTTTACGAAATGCCGAGTTGCCAGCTCAATGCCCAACCTTCAATGAAGGCACGCCCATTTACGCACGCATGTCTTTCGAATGCTACCCAACCGCGAGGAGGACATGCAGACTCCACACAGAAGGCACTCCCAAGCCCAGCCAAGAATCGAATGGGAGAACCTCTTGCTGTTATGCTCCAGAGTTATTAGTTACTAAAACTCCAGGTTGGTTAAAGAGGAATTAACTTTGTTCCACTGGCTGAAGCCTTATTTTAAGCCCATCTCTTGCAATGTACTAGAATCTCTTAAGTGTAAAAATGGTCATCGTGGTACACAAATTCTTTAAGGCCTTGTAGGATATAAGCTGATAAATGAAGTGAGAAGTTTTATGTAGCTTCCATACTTAGTCTCATTCTTTCACGATTTCCCTCATAAAAGGATTAGGTAAAGTGTTTAAATTTATAAATAAATAGTGCAAAAATCTGACTTAATGCAGTGATTTGTGTAAATACCTCTCAAGTACAAGCAAGCTGTAGTAGTAATAGTAGTTAATAACCTGTATTCATGATAGTACTGCTTTGTTTTTACATACCTTTATTAAATTGTCACTTAAGGCATAGATACATATGAAATAATGAAGAGAAAACAAATCATAGTAACAATTGTCATATTTATGCATTATACATTACATATTTCCTTTCTTTTTAACATTCATTCACTCCATCATCACATACATTTCTCAATTCCTGCCTTCCATTAAACCTCCCTCCTCATCCAGATCATTTTTCTGCATGTATTGTTGTTACAAATGACATTCATTTCTATGTAATTTGCTCATTCCTTTTTATAAAGATCCCACCTTTGATTCGGATATTTCTTTTACAATATTCAGAGCTTCATTTACAGCTGATTAGATTTTGATTTCCCTTTTCTGCTACTTTCTTTTTTAGCAGTCAATAGCATAAAACTAATATGTATTGCTAATTTATACCCTGTATACCAGCTGAAAAGAATAATTTCATTAGCTACAGGCATTTGCTCCACCGACATTTGTGACAGAGTACTTCCAATAAACTTGTTCCCTGTTACCTACCTCTTTCCATTACACCACTAGCATTTGCTCTACCTGGGGGAAAAATTATGAAGTCTGCTTGTAGTATAAAGATACGTATACATACATTTCCAAGCTAAACTTTCTGGACTTTGTTGTGTACTTGTGCCATTGTACAGAATGCACTGATTTATGTAGATAAAATTAATATAAAAGCAAAGCTATAACAGTTATTTTTTTATTATTGCTTCCTGTCCCCAGAACTGGCCATCAGCTACCACCAGATCCTCTCCTCATTCACTAAGATCCACCTTAGTCTCCCCCAGGGCCAGTAAAATGATTGAGGACACTGATGCAGCATTATATTGCTGTTGGAGAGTATGCCTTAACCCCTTCCTATACTGTGACAACATTGCAGGTTCGGCAGTTGCTGTCTAAAGGAACTGCATGCCTGCATACATGCAGGCATGCATCTGTACATGTGCAACCTCCTGACCAAGTAGCATACTGCTTGCAGTGTAGAGCTCACCAGATTCTTAATGCTTCTGTTGTAGTGAGCCTAGACAACCTACCTATAGGATAGGTGATCTGGCACTGGCCATTCACTCCCATCCTCCCCCTGTCCAGTTCCTCTTGCACCTTTTTATCTGAAGCACAGTAAGAGCTTTATCCTTCTCTGCAGTGGGGCTGGATAAATAGATATTGAACTGTTTTTCTGAAAGTATCCTAGTGCATCAAAACAAATGTGTATAAATAATATTCATGTAAAAGCACTGTTATGGTAGTTATCAAACTATAAATATTAGTTATAACATAGCCTGAATGCTAAGTGTTTCTTTGTAATGTAACTCAGAAAGTAATCTGTTTATACATGTTGTTTGAAAAGTTATTACTACAATTTGGCCCAGGACATGGCTGAAAATGGCCTTTAATACACTTCAAGTACCAGGTTAAAAAGAACAAACAAACAAATGGGGCATTGTTCAGACGCCTTTAAGTAATCATTGATGGAGTAGGTACACTGTCTTCCTGTTAGTTCATTAACACCTGTGTGGTGTGGAATTTTACACTTCTAGCAGCCTACACAAATCTTCCATTCCAGAGCATTTTCTGAAAAATAAACTTAAATAGTATTCTTTACAGTGATGACTGTGCATTCATAGTCTTTTCCATAAATACTGTAGCATATTATAATGTATACAACCCCCAAATTATATGTTCTTTCTAAACTTTCACAAATTTGGAAAACGATAAAACCTAGACATATATTCTTAGAACATTTTATTAACCAGATACAATCGTTCACATGTCAACAAGAAATTCCTCTAAGTCCATGTTTGTGAGATATTTACAGAAATATGAAAACATATGCTTAACTGTATATTTAGCAGAGCAAATAATACTGGATAGCTCTTGTGATGTACAGCTTACTGTGCAAATAACCAAAACAGTTTTTGTCAGAAACATCTAAGGTTTCACCTAATGTTAACACCTCAGTTTATAAGTCACTTGGTTTTGGAAATATTAAGTACATATGGCAATACTACTTATTCTCATAACTACTTGCAAACAATTAGCAATATTTCCAGAATAGTGTGGTATAAACCAGCATTGACAGTGAATAGCCCTGTCCCACACATTGGTATTTTACACCATGCACCTCAGTAACATGTTGTCCCTGTATCGGTTTTAAGTCCAGTGGGTAAGGAAATGACTTGGCTGAAGCCAAGTAGTTGGTCAGCATGGTTGTCTTCTTGTGTGTTCTTAGTTGTCACCTTCAGGATTAAGATAGATAGCTTATATCTCTACAAGGAAAGCTATTCAGTAATCATAAAAGATGTGATTTTCGAAAGTATGGAAACAGGGTTAAGGATAGTTGCATAAATAAAAATGATAGGAAGCTGTATAATTTAATAGGGAGGCAGAAAAAGACAGAGCCAGAAAAAAAGCATAAGTAAAGGAAATAGAGGAATGGGAAAGGCACATGAAGGAAACAACAACAGGCCAAAAAAATACAGGCAAAACCAAGTAGTCCGCCAGAAGAAGCAGGCGAGGCACACTAATTCTCCAATGAATATAATTTTAATAGGCACATAAGACACCACTAAATAATGATAAGTGCTTTTGTCCCCACTAATTCAGAGACTTCTTCAGACCTGGGCCTATTAAAATTATATTCGTTGGTGAATTAAAGGCACATGAAGGTGAAAATAAGCCAGTAAAGTGTGTTAAAAAGATAAAAGAGACAGAGAAAAGATACACACAGAACCACACACAATTCTACAACTAATGCCAAAACGTTTGGCATTTCCAAAGGCACCAAAACAAAGTCCTAATTGCCAACATGCAAGAACAGTTGTCAATCAAGAAGGCAGTTGCCATTCTTCAATTCAACACTTCTGCACACCACAAAGTGCTTATCTGACACACACACACACACAAAAGGCAGCAGTAAATTCTGTTGATTAAAAACTTAATTGATAGAGAGTATCTCTTTATTTCTATCTATATATCTATTTATCTTACATATATATATATATATATATATATATATATATATATATATATATATATATATTTACAAGGAATAATCACCGGTGAGTTTGTTTGAAACACAAAACATTGAATAAAAACTCACAGGTGATTGCCATTTATCACTGCTAAAATCTTCGCTAAAAGAAATTGCAATTGTAAACCAATAGGTTACATTTACAATTATGAAAACTAAAACGTAAAAACAGCTTTTTATGTGTGGAGCTTTAGCCCACATCCTCCAGAAAATAAATGCATTAACTCCAGAGTTGTAAAAACAAAAAAAGGGCAAAATACCTTGAATTATGTAATGGTTGACATAAGGAACATTGACCATTACATGATTTGACAAAATATACAAGATACTGTCTAGATTCCAAAATGGTGGACAGCCTGTAAACACACTAGCTGTGCAGCTCCCTTATCTCTTCATTAATATCTGACTTCCTGCCTGCACATCCTGATGAAAAAACTCAATTTTTCAACAGAATCTAAGGCAACAAGAAGAATACATACCTATACAAGCTTTATTTTTTGTCAGAAATCTCTTCTTTTGAAAAAGTAATGCTTACTACAAGCAGATCCCTGAATCGCATGGTGAGGATTCTTGTAGGCATGCAGGCCTAAAGGGTAGAGGAAAAGAAAAAAGATTTGTCTCAACATAAAGTTTCATCGAACATTTTGTATCTTCTGTCTTCTATACCAGCTCTTCCAAATAGCTCTCAAAATCGAAAATTAAGATGGGTAATCAACCAGAGCACATGGAAACGCTGACAACCAAGTCTAAGCTGTCTAATATAGTCACTCCAGAAAAAAATATCTCATCCAAAAGACAGAAAACAAATAAGTTTCAGGCAGAATCTACTAAACTAGCCCTCAGATCAAGAACAAACAATAATGCTTGAAGATCTTAAAACTGCTTTACAGCCACTTCAGGCAGACATACAAGGATTCTCACACAAGCTATCTACTTTCAGTTCTAGCATAGATCAAATTATGCTCAGACTGGAACAGAATGAGGCAAAATCCATGGAAAATGAAGTGAAAATAAAGGATCTTGAAAAGAATCTGCAGACTGATGAAAAAAATATTAAAGAACTACAACGAAAAGTGTTGGATATGGAAGCTAGAAGCAGACGTAACAACATTATTATCAGAGGTATTCCAGAAACTGTTGAAAGCTCTCAACTTAACACAATAATTAAAGAAGTACTAAATACACTGTTAAACAATATAGACCTTCTGGGTGATTTAACTATAGAAAGAGTGCACAGATCCATAAGACTCTCACAAACTGCAGATTACCCAAAACAGATTTATGCTAGGATCCTAAACTCAGCACATGTTCAAGCAATACTCTCTGCTTACAAAACCAAACAGAACTTTATTTAGAGAGGGCATAAAGTTACCATAAGCCAAGACCTTCCTCTTGAAATCAAACAAAACCGGCAAAAACTGAGTAAATACTGCTCTTACCTGATAGAAAACAACATATGCTTCCAAATGAAGTATCCTGCCACATTAATGTTTTATCACAAAAATTAAAAAATATCCATTGAGACACCTGAGGAGGCAAAATCCATTTTCCTTCATCTATTTAAAGTAAATCCAACATGAAAAATCCTAATTCAACCTTTCTGAGACTTCCAACTGGCATTTTCTTCTGTTTAAGTCCAAATCCTGTGTACCTTGGCTCTTTTTTAAGGTAAAAAGTAAAATCCGTTTTTCTGGTATTTTCTAAACAGGCTGTGGGGTCTGGTGGTGTTGCGATGTTCCATTACCCATAATTCCATTGGAATACAAGGGATAGCAGTAACCTTTCACCTTTCAACTCAATAACCCACCTGCAGCCTTCTGGGAGCCCCAGTACATTACTGGGAATGGATAAATTGGCTGAAAATGCTTTAAAAGTACAGGAACTTGTTTTGGCTTCATTATAAGAAGAACTAGAAATGACCTTAGATGGCTTGCTACTGGCAGCAACTGGACTTAAACAGCTATTTGTAAGCTGATTGACATTTAACTGGTACATTTTATGCATAAAGAATGTAAAGTTAATTCTGTCAACTTAGACAAGATCTGCAGACATTATTTACACCTCTGTCTGTTAAATATGTCATTTTAGTCTGGTACTTATTTAAGAATGCTAACTGATCTTGTAAATGAGGTAATTAATATAAACTCTCACATTTCACAGTTTAAATCTATTTGACAGAGACCATAGAGTTAGTAGTGGAATTTAATGTTATTTTTTCATATGATACAGCGGCACATATCATTGTTATAAAAACTAGTGTTCCCTTCTCATTCAAATGATAGGTTTTAGAGACTCTTTACAAATTCTAGTTGTTGTTTACTCTATTTAAACTACTTTTGCACTGCTGCTGAATAGTCTCCAGTCTATAAAGAGGGGGGTAAGATAAAAGGACAGTTATTAAATAGCATGCATGAAAAAATATGCTAGAAGGCTGAGTTCATTGATTTGAGCCTGACTAAGAGGCAGTGATGGCTCTAAATAACCAGTTCTGCCTTCTTCTTTTAAGTAATAGCAGTGTTGGAATAATGTTATTGTAGTATTCGGGCTGGTAATGTGGTTGTTGTACTGTAGGGGCGCTGTGGGGAATTCAGCATGTACTGTTGGTTCTGTATTCTCTGGTAACTTGTTGGTTCCGTGGGAGAAATGACTTGCAGTGCTGTAAGAAGCATGGTGCGCACCTGGAGGCTCTTGGCCAAAGGAGGCGCCCATAACTCCATAAACCGTGGTCTCCTTCCTTACCATGATATAAATATATTGGCTTAATTTAGAAGATGGGATGCCTCCGAGTCCGCTACAGTAGTAGTAACCCGGTGAGCTACAGTAGTTCGGTGTCGGATGACGTAAGAAACGGGGCCTATTGGAGTGATGTCTGTTTCCCATGTTGGGGGGTCACTTGAAGTTGCGGCGCGACTGTCAGACACAGACCTTGGGAGTGCGAGTATTGGTGAAGTGTTGGAACATTTTTGAGGCAACCAGATAATGGAAGCTGGTCGGAAGTTTTGTTTGGCATTGCCATACAAGGTTTCCTCGGTGGGCAGCAAGACGTACAGTCTGATGAGGAACTTATTGAGTCCGGATAAACCGGGGACAAATCGCTCACAGAGTTGACGAGTTTACTTCAGTCACGTTATAACCCGAAGCCGCAGTGCAAGGTAGTCCAGAGGTTCAAGTTAAATTCAAGGACTAGAATGGCTAATGAAACGGTAATGGAGTATGTCGCAGTGTTGAGGGAACGCTGGCACAACATTGTGATTATGGGGACAGACTGACCGTAAATGCTATGAGATAGGCTCATATGTGGCATTGCAGACGCACCGCATACAACGTGAGGGCTGTTAGCGGAGCCTGACTTGTTAATGCGCTTGAAAAGGCTTTGGAAGTTGGCACAGGCCATAGAGACAGCGACTAAAGACATTCGTGATTTACAACAGAGAAGCCACGGAAGGTTGGAAGCAGGAGTGCGCAATTCCCCACTGCCAGTGCAGTAAAAAGTGGTTATGGAGCATAATTGCTAGGAAGTCTTTGTTACAGGTGTGGTGAGGTGAACATTTGTCACGGAACTGCTGGCATTTTTGAACAAATGTCATGCTTAAGTGGAAAGGGCCATGTAAAAATACCTCCTTGGGAGCAGCCAAAAGGGGAGGAAAGAAGGTAGGATGGAAAGGAAGGGAAACCTAAAAACAAACGGGCAGTATGCGTACAATTACATGCGTGAAGTTACAGATAAACCAACCACAGGGAAGTCAAGAAGTTCTACAAGCAATGCTTTAATGTGAAAGAGGCCAGGGAAAGAGAGTTGATCCCATTAAAACCCAGTTGGACTTAAAATGGTAAAATGGCATGGTTTGAAGTGATGCGGTGTGAGTGTCACAGTGCTCTGTCAGCAGAGTATAAAGTTACAGCCCAGAGAAGCTCGGAAGCTGGGGCAGGACTGTTCAAAGACTTTGAAAACCTACACATCGGTGAAATAGTTCCTCTTACTGCTGGGAATGCATGAAGGTAAAATACAAAGCACCAAGTCAAAAGAGTTGCCAGTCAAGTGGTGGTAGCAGGTGGGACCCTAAACCTGCTGGGCCAGGTGGTTGTGCCAAGAGCTTAAACATGGACTGCCTTCCACAGCTCCATAAGGTAGAACAGCCGGGCCTGACCTTGCAAGAGGTGCTAGAGAATAAATGAAGAAGTATTCAAAGAGGAAATGGGGACCTGAGGGTCCACCAGCAAAGATAACAGGCCATAGAGACAGCGACTAAAGACATTCGTGATTTACAACAGAAAGCCACGGAAGGGGTTGGAAGCAGGAGTGCGACCCCACTGCCAGTGCATAAAGTGGTTATGGAGCATAATTCACAAGGGAAGTCTGGTCAGTATGCTTGTTACAGGTGTGGAGGTGAACATTTGTCACGGAACTGTCATTTTTTAACTGTAAAATGTCATGCTTGCGGGAAAAAGGGCCATGTAAAGAAAATGTGCCGCTCAATACCCTCTTGGGAGCAGCCGAAAAAGGGGGAGGAAAAAAGCAGTATGATGGAAAGGAAGGGAAACCGAAAAAATAAACGGCAGTATGCACACCACATGCGTGAAGTTACAGATAAACCAACCAGGAAGCGAAGAAGTGTTCACAATGTTTAACGTGAAAGAGGCCAGGTGGGAAAGAGTTGATCCCATTAAAACCCAGTTGGACTTAAATGGTAAAATGGTACAGTTTGAAGTGGATACGGGGTGTAGTGTCACAGTTCTGTCAAAGGCAGAGTATGGGAAGTTATGGCCCAGAGAAGCTCGGAAGCTGCAGGACTGTTCAGTGACTTTGAAAACCTACACGGGTGAAATAGTTCCCACGTTGGGAATGGTGAAAATGAAGGTAAAATATAAAGACCAAGTCAAAGAGTTGCCAGTCATGGTGGTAGCAGGTAAGGGACCAAACCTGCTGGGCCAGGTGTGGTTAAAGGAGCTAAACATGGACTGCCTACAGCTCCATAAGGTAGAACAGCCGGGCCTGACCTTGCAAGAGGTGCTAGAGAATAATGAAGAAGTATTCAAAGAGGAAATGGGGACCTGGAGGGGTCCACCAGCAAAGATACACGTGAAAGAAAACGTAACGCCAAGATTTTACAAACCCCGTCCTGTACCATATGCGATGAAGAAGAAAGTTGAGTTTGAGTTAGAGAGACTCACTAAGCAAGGTATAATTGAACCAGTAAAGTTTGCGGAATGGGCCGCACCAATTGTTCCAGTATTAAAGCCAGATGGTACTGTACGCATCTGTGGTGACTACAAGTTAACAGTGAACCAAGTCTCGAAGCTAGAGCAGTATCCCTTGCCAAAGGTGGAGGATGTGTTTGAAAAGCTGTCGGGAGGTGAAAGGTTTAGTAAACTGGACCTTAGTCAGGCATATCAACAAGTAGTGCTGGAAGAAGGGTCTAAGGCGTATGTTACCCTGAACACACACAAAGGTTTGTTCCAAGTCAATCGTTTACCTTTTGGGGTTTCCTCGAGTCCAGCTATTTTTCAGAGAATAATGGAGGGACTGGTGGCAGGAATTCCGAAGGTGGCTGTGTATTTAGACGATATCCTGTTGACGGGAAGGAACATTCGAGAGCATCTGGAGACGCTGAATGAGGTGCTGAGACGACTGCGAGAGGCAGGTCTACGGGTGAAACGGAGTAAATGTGCTTTCATGGCAACGGAAGCAGAATTCCTGGGCTACAAGGTGGATGCATCAGGCCTACACCCCCTGCCAAATAAAGTGGAAGCCATTCAACAGGCACCAGCACCCACAAATGTTACAGAACTGAAAGCCTATTTAGGCTTACTCAACTACTATAACAGGTTCCTGCCAAATCTGTCAACACTGTTAGCTCCTTTACATAAGTTGTTAAGGAAGGAGGCTCAGTGGTCGTGGAAAGAGGAACAGGACAGAGCGTTTGAACAGTCAAAGGAACTAATGCAATCTTCAGAAGTTTTGGTGCACTACGATAGTCACAAGGACTTAATTTTGTCATGTGATGCCTCACCCTATGGATTAGGGGCTGTGTTGGCACACCGGATGCCAGATGGACAAGAGAGACCCATTGGGTTCATGTCATGAACTTTGACACCAGCGGAGTCCAACTATTCTCAGTTAGATAAAGAAGGTTTAGCTGTGATGTTTGGAATCAAGCGATTTCACAAATACCTCTATGGGAGGAAGTTTACTATTTGCACTGATCATAAGCCTTTGTTGTCATTATTCAACGAGATGAAAGCGGTACCGCAGATGGTTTCTCCTCGCATTCAGAGATGGGCTGTAACGTTGAGAGCTTATGAATACGAAATTGTTTATAAGCCTGGAAAACACCATGGTAATGCAGATGCACTAAGTCGTTTGCCGATGCCAGGGCATATCCAAGAAGAGGAAGCGGAGGACCGAGTTTTGATGATGGAAGACATCACATTGGTGTCTGCTAAGGAACTGAGAGTTTGGACACACAAAGACCCGGTGCTTGCTAGAGTGTTTCAGTGGGTTCAGCAAGGCTGGCCAGTCCAACAAACGGATCCAGTTTTTCGACCTTATGAGGTGAGGAAAACAGAGCTGAGTGTGCAAGATGGATGCGTATTGTGGGGGACACGAGTGATAATTCCGTCCCCAGGAAGAAGGGCACTTTTACAGCAGTTACACCAAGGTCATGTGGGCATTACCCGAATGAAAGCTTTAGCCCAAAGTTATTTTTGGTGGCCAAAATTGGACCACGAGATTGAAGTCGTTGTGAATGAGTGTAAAACTTGTCAACAACATCTCAACTTGCCGGTGGCGGCGCCACTACATCCATGGGAGTGGCCGAGTAGGCCTTGGCAGAGACTTCATATAGATTATGCAGGACCATTCATGGGGGCCATGTTTTTGATAATCATGGATGCTCATTCGAAATGGATGGATGCATATCAAGTCAAGACACCCACTTCTCTCGTTACCATTGAATGCTTGAGGAGGAGTTTCAGTAGTCAAGGACTGCCTGAGACTATTGTATCCGATAATGCTTCATGTTTCACGAGTGAAGAGTTCAAGGGTTTTCTGAGAAAAAATGGAATCGTACATATTACATCAGCACCCTACCATGCAGCTACAAATGGTTGTGCTGAAAGAGCTGTTCAGACTTTTAAAGCAATGATGAAAAAGTCTGGAGAAGGAAGTATGGCAGCAAAGGTGTCAAGGGTGTTATTCAACTACCGTATTACACCGCAATCTACCACGGGTTTGTCACCTGCCGAGATGTTGCAAGGACGGAGATTGAGATCCACGTTGGATCTAGTGTATCCAAATGTCCGAGCTAAGGTGGGGAGGACCCAGTGGAGGCAAAAAGAATGTCATGATAGACGATGGAGAGAGAGAAGTTTTCTGGAGGGAGATGCAGTGATGACGTGAAATTTCAGTTATGGACCTAAGTGGATTCCAGGGTTCATTGTCAAGAGTACAGGTCCATTATCGTACCAGGTGAGGTTGAATGGAGATTTCGTAGTGAGGAGACATGTAGACCAAATTCTACGGAGCGAACAGAAGAAGGATGCCATGGAACTGCTGGCCTCGGAACTACCGTTAAGTTCAGAACCAGGGCTCGCAGTGGCAGGAGGATCGCAAATTGAGGGAGACCGCCAGAACGTGGAAGGAGAGGTTTCTGAGGATCCGACCATTCCAGGGAAGGACACACCGATACCTGAAGTGGTAACAGTGACACCGGAGTCACCTAAGGTGGTACCACTGCGCCGTTCTAAGCGTGTGCTGGTTAAACCTAGTTACTTGAAGGACTATCAATGTTAATAAAAGTGCATGTATAGATTACCAGCCTTAAACAAAATAGTAGATGGTATGGTAACCAGTTAATAACTAGCCTGTTATTTACAAGTAAATGATTAAATGCATTGTGGAACTTGTTCCCTAGTTTGCTTATGTAAGACAGTATGTCTTAGCTTAAAAGGGGAGGAATGTAGTATTCGGGCTGGTAATGTGGTTGTTGTACTGTAGGGGTGCTGTGGGGAATTCAGCATGTACTGTTGGTTCTGTATTCTCTGGTAACTTGTTGGTTCCGGTGTAGAAATGACTTGCAGAAGTTGTGTGAAGAAGCATGGGTGCGCACCTGGAGGCTCTTAATAAAGAAAGGCCTTACAACTCCATAAACCGTGTGGTCTCCTTCCTTACCACGATATAACAGTTATATTACTTGTTATTAGTCTCTTGTTACTTATTTTGTTACTAAAACCACTTGGTGACCTGTATACTCTTTAAATCAGCTGGCAACCTGAGGCTAGTTACAGCTATTATGGAATGTAGCCGGTGATTAACTGCTGTTAATATATAAGGCATTCATTCAGCACGCTTTTTTCTTATCTGTAATCTTCCTCCCATCATTATTCAGCCTGGCCTGTTTTGTGCCACCTTTCCTTCTTTCTGCATGTACCTAAAACAGACCTTGCTTCATTTCTTCATCCCTTCTACTAGCTTCCTTTCAGATTTAGCCTTTGCTGCCTTTGCCATTTTTCTTGCCTTTTTGCTAGCCTGTTTACACCATTTCTCTTCTAGCTCTTCACTGTTTTTTATATCTCTTACAGGCACTGTCTTTTGTCCTAACCGCTAGCCTCACATTCCTAAGCAGACAAATTTGCCTTCTTTTTTTTCCCCCTTTCTAGCTTACACTGTTGTTCATAAACCTGAGTACTCCATAGAATCATTGGTTCATAGGAGTATACTAGGCTAATGACTGCTGGGTTCATAGGTTCATAGGTTCATAGGTTGGTACTAGGCTATCAGCCCTAGGGCCTATACAAGCCTAGCCATAACAATTCCCTGGCTATTTCTTCCCACATTATTTACTTTCCTGGACCCCTGTCTAGTAGGGCGACTGATGTGATCCCTGGGGTGAATTTCCTTTCTCCCATCCAATCGTCAAGGTTCCTCTTGAAGAGGTCCAAAGAGGCACTCTGCTTGACATGTATGGGCAATCTATTCCAGAGTCTGGGGAGTCTCTGGGTCAGGAACCTATCCCTCCAGCATGTTTTGTTTATTGTGATGACAAGGTTTAGATCCCTGGAGCGTGTAGCTCTGAGGGATTGGGATTTCTTTAAGTGTAGCATGTCCAACAGCTCTGGGTTTGACATGGCCTTGTATGTTAAGCAGAGATCACCTCTGAGTAGACGATATGCGACAGAGTATAGCTGGAGTTTTTTAAGGCGGTCAGCATAGGGCATCTGCTTTAGGCCTGTGATTCTTTTAGTGAGGTATTTCTGAGGCCTTTCCAGTTGTTGCAGATGTCTTGAGAGGTACATACCAAATGGGGCGTTGTATTCTATAATGGGTCTAATGAGGGATGAGTACAGTGGAACAATGGCCTCCTTTTTGCTGGATGAAAAGCCCTTTGTGATGAGGTGTGCCACATAGAAGGATTTCCTGACTGTTGTGGCGATGTGGTTATCGAAGGTGAGACCACTGTCCACCTGTGTCCCTAAGTCTCTTATCACACTTTCTGTGTTTAGTGTACTGCCACCTATATGGTAATTCATGGATACATGTTTTTTCCCAAAGGGGATAACAATACATTTCTTGGCATTGAGCTTGAGCCCATGGCTCTGGCACCAAGCATCTGTTTCTGTAAGGCCCTTTTGTAGAGTATCCACATCATTTGGGGATTCAATAATGGCTCCCAGTTTGCAGTCATCTGCAAACTTTGTTAGCCAGAGTCCCTTAGTGTTGACCTGTACTTCAGAGAAGTAGATGCCAAACAAGAGTGGCTTTTATAAGCTTGGCCAAGTATCTCAAATGTATCCCACATGTTTATGTGCCTTACAAGGTTATTTTAAGGGGTATATGCAAGTTAGGGCAGGATTTACAGGTTGCTTCTGTCCATCAGAGACATAGGTGCTGGACCCAGGGTGTATTTTTGATTTCCCATCTGCTGATCAGATTTCACTTGGACAGAGTTAGGGAAGAGCTCTGTTTCACATTGATAGGAAGCCTGTTCCTGAGATGGGGAAATTGGTTGGACACATAGTTGACCCTGCAATGTGTCCTACTTATGTTGCAAGCAAAGTTTAAATCCATAGACTGAATAATTAGGATGCTATTAATTTTTGAAGATATGCAAAAGGTCTATCAGAGTGGGATCCAAGGATGACTTGCATGCCAGTCATAGATACCCTGTCAATAATCTGTAGGAAACAGATCAGGCTGAACAAGGAGAAAGTCATGGTCAGCTGTCTTTCTGGTGCCAAGATTCGTCAGATCATGCAGGCACTCAGGTCTCCCAACAACAAATACTGTTATGATTTGGTCATAGTACATGTTGGTGTGAACGACTTGAGATGTACCTCCCTGGAATACATGAGGAGAGACATGATTGAGCTCTCTGATTATGTGTCACAGGCAGGTATGTCTCTAGCCTTGAGCAGCATATTACCCTTGCCTAGGATGGTACCACAATATAAAAAAAATCATTGACTTCAATAATTGGTTTAGTATCTGGTGTCATTCTAAGATGATCCTGTTTCTGTCAGCCTGAGATGACATGATTGCTAGACCTCGATGCTTGGCCAGAGATATTCTTCATCTGTCATCCCTGGGATTTCAGTTACTGGCAAAGGTTCTTGCCACCCCCATAGTGCCATTTTTAGGCAAGGTCACAAAGACAAAATTCCCGAGGTAAAAATTTAATCAAAAAACAACTTCAAGGTTATGCTGCTAAATGCTAGGAGTCTTAGCATGAAACTGCACTCACTGGAATCAGTCCTCACCTTGGAAGACGCTGACATCTGTGCAGTCACAGAGACCTGATTCAAGGGAGTGGAGAGCATCCAAGCCATACTGGGTTACACCTCTTACCACATGTTCAGACCATGAATGGAAGGTGTAAATGCTAAAGGAGGCAGTGTATAGTGGATGGGGGATCATAAGTTTACCCCGGGATCTCTTCTATGTCCTTGCTAGACAGAGGCACAGTAAACTAACTTTAAAAGGGCTATCTTCTGTGACCTTAACTAATCTAAAAGGGAGGCAAAAGCCAAACACACTCTGGCTAGGCTTATAAATGCCCTAGGGCAGATAGCCTAGTATCAACCTATGAACCTATATCATTAGGTGTGTCACTAAATGGCTCACATATAAAATCCATACAGTCAAAATAGGGGAATCCACCTCCAACAGCAGACCTGTAGCCAGTGGCGTTCCACAGGGATCAGTCCTGGGACCTTCTTGCTTGTTTAAGCTGAGAAGGGAGTGTTTGCAGTTTAGGGAATGCTCCCTCTTACTTCTGGACAACAATTTTTTCCTGTTATTGTAAAGCTTGTTAATGGCAGTTGCCCACCAGGCAAGTGTGCTCTTCCTTGAGGAGCTGGTTTTGGTCCTATCAAGCACAGCTGTGTCAATGCAGTTATGCAGGTGTTTGTAGAAAGCATTGATGTAGGACTCAGCATAAACACTAATTAAATCTGAGGGGGGAGGTGCAGTGAAGCTATTTATACCATCCCATAGAAGGATATAATCTGCTTTGGAGAAGTTTTTTAGTTTAGTTGCTGCTGGGGGGGGGGGGGGTCCAGTGTGATAGTTACTTCGAATGTGACTGATGTGTGGTCAGATCTGACAATGGAAGACCTCACAACGGGGGTGCTACAGTGGTCTCCCATACTGGTAAGCACCAGATCCAAGATGTTAGCACCTCTAGTTGTGGTGTCTACCAGATGCTGCAGGGTGTTGGAGTTAATGAACTTGAGAAACCTTTGGGCAAGTGAGCTTTAGCACAAGTAATTTACCCAGTTACAAAGTCAGTGTGCCACACAGTCACAGCCCTTAAGGCTAAACAACACACCTAATACACTTGTAATAGGTGACTCTATTGTCAGACACACTGACGTCCCACTCACCAGACTGAACAAGGAGAAGGTCACTGTAAGCTGCCTGTCGGGTGCCAGGATCCGCCACATAACACAAGCACTCAGGTCACTCCAAAGCAAGTACAAATATAACTCCGTCATTGTCCATGCTGGTGTGAATGACCTGAGACGTACCTGCCTGGGCTATATGAAAAGACACATAGAGGAGCTCTTGATCATGTATCCCAGGCCGGTATGACCCTGACCTTGAGTAGCATCTTGCCCTCACCAAGAATGATGCCACAGTATAAAGACAAAATTATCAATTTTAACAATTTGCTAAACCACTGGTGTCATTCAAGGGGGATCCAGTGTCTGTCAGCCTGGGATGACATGCTCGACAAGCCACATTGCTTCGCTATGGACGGCTTGCACCTGTCACCTCTGGGCTTTCGAATACTGGCTAAGGCTCTTGTCACCCCCATAGTGCCTTTTTTAGGCAAGGCTCAAAAGACAAACCCACCTCCATAGACAACACAAGGGAAAAAAAACTAAGGGTAATGCTGCTCAACACCACAAGTTTAAACCTCAAGATGCACCACTCGAGGCTCTCCTCAGTATGGAGAATATCGATATCTGTGCAGTAACAGAAACCTGGTTCAAGGCTCCCGAGACCACCCCAGGACTACCAGGTTATACCTCATTACCATGCTTTTCGGCCCCAAAACTCGGACCGAATCACAAAAGGAGGGGGGTGTATCCATATTCATCAAAAATACTAGTGAGGATAGATATAAGTAGTGAATGGAATTTGACATAAAATTTATTAAAACACAAAACAAAACAGGCCAGCACTAGTGTGAGAAGGAAAAAACTGACTTTTATTAAAGTCAAACCACAGTCAACATACTGGTTTCCTTAATGTTGACAATGTGTTTATTATTTAGCTGCAAATAAATTGGACAACATGAAATCTGAGTTTAATGTTAATACAATTACTAAATTTTTTAATTTAGTTTGTCTTTTGCTTGCACACAGGGGTGAAATGCACTGTGTTTGGGCTACAAAAGTTTGTCTAACACTTACTGCATATTAATAAGTTTATAAGATATTAAAGAATTGCTTCGAGTAGTACATGGTTTGATTCTCTCAGCCTTCATTTGTTGTCTGTGACCCTGTCAAGTTACTTCCCCAGATAATACTCCTGGCTGCTCATGAAAAGGGATACATGTCCAGTGGGCTGTCCAAGGCTGTTAGCAAATGCATTATACATTCATCATTTTAATTCCTGCACCCTAAACACAGACGTTAATTAATACTTCAGTATATCCTATTTGAGTATGAATCCCAGTAAAATGAGTTTCAAGAGAAGAGAAGTTTACTGTTTCTCATGCTGTGTCTATTTTCAACATGAGAGTATTTTCTTTAGAAATTAGCTGTGTTTTTTCTATACAATTTGAATTAATACTTTTAAATGAAATCCAAATATCTGTAATAATTATAAAAGTAAAGAAAAAATTGGTATGTACATTGACAGGTTTGAACAGTGTTTATGGTAATTGGAGAGAGATAGCCAAGGAATGGGATATTGGTATGGCTGCTGGGGTCCTGAGTCATTGCCCTGCATAGGAACACATTTGTCCACAAACTGGCTCCATTAGCTCTCTAGGTGTATGTTGCAACCATACAGCATTATTAGCCATTCAAGTAGGTCAGACTTGTACTGTGTGGTGTCAGAAGGGATAGCTATTCCTGATGACAGAGAAACCATATGGAGGTCAGAAATGAGATGCAGATGTCCTGTAAGCATGTGAGACCCCTCCAAAAAACGGTATTCTTTGTGGAGTAATATTTCTGATTTTTGCATGACTTGTGTGTTGTTGAACAAAAGTGGCTGCCACAGCATTTATATTGTCTGTAATTGTTTTGCTTGGTTCATTGCACTAAAGAATGAATTAATTATTAATAGGTCTGGCTTGTGTAACATAGTCTAACCATGTTGCATTTTAGTAATTTAGTTTTGCAAGACCTTCTTTACAGCCTCCAGCAACTGGAAAGAGCTTGACATTTGTCATGTCATATAGTCTTCATTATTTGGAATGATGATCAGAGCAGTCCAATCTTCAGCATCCATTATGTAGTAATTGTTGCATATTACTCTTATACAGTCTTATCTACAAGACTGGATTGTAAAAGATCTCTGCATTTAGTTAAAAACTTTTACTCTGACAGGTAGTGCAGAAGACTAATACTACAACTTGTTAATGTGCTGCTTCCTGTGGCAAGAGTGCAGGATATGAATCTTTTCACTTTCATTTAATTACTGTGGGATATCGAGCAAGTCACTTAACCAGAAAGTGTTTTGTAGCAATTGGGAATTTGGGCTAGGGTCCTTAATGGTCTCCTGGACTGCATGCCTAGTAACTGTGAACCTGATATCACTGTTTGCCAGCCATCCCCTATTGCATAACTGATTCAGTTCAGAAAATGTTTTGGAAATATCACTGGCATACCATTTTAATGCAACATAAGTAAAGCACTGAAATGCAAAGTTGTTTGCCAGCAGAAACTTCTGCATTTTTAGTTCTCTTTAATGTAAAATTATTCAGATGACTTTTACTTCTGCAGAGATTGTGTGCATTGACTTAGCATATGCTATCATAGTGTTACTATTTCATAAATACTCTTCTATTTACACTGTGCTACACCTGGATGTCTCTTATGGTATGATTCTAGTGCTTTAGATACATTTTAATGCAGTTCTTCCAAAGCTGCTAATAAAGTATTTGTAAAGTTCTTCATAACAGTAAGGAGTATGCATGCCAACAAAGTGGCTATAACTGCTGGTGGGGTGCTCTCTGTGGATAAAAGGATCTCATGTCCTTATGTGGTCATTTTTAAACAGTCTTTAGTCTGAATTGGCAGGACTAGTGTGTGTGTATGTGTGTGTGTGTGTGTGTGTGTGTGTGTGTGTGTGTGTGTGTGTGTGTGTGTGTTTGCTTGTGTGTGAATAAAGTATGAATACTTTGGCTACTGTGTGTTTGTGTGAAACAAATTTGAAATATGTCAGTGATCATTATTATTATTATTATTTTGACACAGACATCTGAGAGGAGTGTATTCAATAATATATATGTAATTGCTGGGTTTAGGGAATGTCTATAGATAAAAATGACTGAGCCTGATGAGCTGATAAAGTTAAAAAGTCAGTCTATCTTTGCAGGACTAGTGTGCATTTGCATAAAACAAATTGGAATACTTTACTATGTTCATTTTTATCACAATCAGACTTGTACTCATTCAATTTAATGACTGTAATTGTTGAGTTCAGAAATTGGTGGATTATAGTAGCAGCAGTTAGAGTGACCTTTTATCGTTAACTGTACTGAAATGGTACTTTTGACATTATTGGTTGATTTTGTGTAACTGATTACTGGAAACAATGTTCAAAACTACACATTTAAAATATACTTTAACAAATATTGTTGCATTAGACAAGAAGTATAATTTAAAACAATCAGGAAGGTGAATCAATGAACAAAAGCATTAATGCACGGTTCTGAAAATGTATGCAGGTGGCTCATAGTTTGAAAACAGCCTGGAGACCAAGGTACACCAAATCTGCCATTGGCCAAATGCATTTTCAATGAATGTGAGCTTTGAGGGAAGAGATTACTGTTGTTCATGTTAAGTCTGTCTTGTTTTGTTTAGTAAATGGCCGTCAGTGTTTGCACTGTGAAATGTGAAATAAAAGTTGAAACTTAAATCCACATCTCTATAATTATTGCAAATGTAAAGAAGAAAATAATATACCCATTGACACTTTTGAACAGTGTTTAAGGTAAATGGAGGGGGGAACCAAGTAATGGGATGCTGAAATTGCTAGAGGGTATTCCATTACCCTGCTTAGGATCCCCATTTGACCATAATCCAGCTCTGCCCTCTGTGGATATTCCATTTGTTACATGTGCCTGGTCAGGTACATACTAAAGGGATAGGCCTAATGAGGGCCAAAAGTAGTGGAATGATGAGTTCCTCAGACTTAGATGCCATACCCTTGCTTATAAGTAGAGCAGTGCAGAACGATTTCCTTACTACAATCAGACATATGTTGGTCAAAAGCCATGTTACAATCTACATATGTACCTAAATCCCTGATTAATTCTCATAGACAGTTTACTGTCTTGATTTATTCCCAGTCTTCTAACTCCTCCTTGATCACCACCCACAATGCAGCATAATCTATGCTTGTAACTTTCCACATCATTGTATTTTTCCATTCCTCATTGCTTAATAGTTTTCTGCTCTTGTACCCTAGTGCCCTCATCCATTGCCAGGTCTACCAGTCCTTCCTTTTATCCTCCAGACTAACACAAAGTTTATTTTTGGGCTGTGATTAGCATGAAACTTAAGAGCATCCTTGTGGAGTCTTGCCAGCAACTGCTTCTATGAGGGGAAGGGATTTTGCTTTTATGTTATATCTTTCCTTCTGGTCCCAAACCTCTACCCTACCACCATCCTGGCATTGTACGAGAGTGACTCCCCTCTTCATGGAGCATGCCTCCCCTCAGGGAGCACTGAAATGAGCATCCATCTCCCTGAGAAAGGTACGCTCACCCTTCCCTGTCAACATCTTAGATGCCCAATCAGCTAATTGAACCAAAGCTGCCAAGATTTTAGGGCTTTATCCCTCCAAAACCATAGCACTGGCTCCACACCATTGTTTTCATCTTTTTAGTTACTCTTCTTCCTGCACTAAACTACATAGTGGCACAATTACTGGTGGCTAGCAGTGCCTTAACTTGGGTGTTACCTTTCTGAAGTTTGAAATCTTCCAATATTCTCCTGACACATTCAGATCCACGTGTGTATCACTGTTTTCTTCTTGCCCCCGACACCCTTGATTCTCTCCTTTGGTTTATCGTCCTTGTCTCTTGTTGTGTCTAGTGGATTATATACTATATCAGTCCACCAACTATTCCCCTTCCTATACCTTAACTGCTGGGACACTTGATCATGCTTCAACCCTGTCTTTACCCTTATCCAAGATATGGTGTTCTTTCTCCTCTCAGACCTCACATCTAATGCTCTCCTTTGTATAGATGGCTCTCATATCTCACTTCTTGTCATTCCTAAAAAGATTAATCTCCAGGCGTCTCCATATCTCCCCATCTATATGCCCCCTCCCATGTGTAGGTTCCCTCTAATGAGTATAGATCCCAGCATCTAGTAGTGAAGTAATGGAAGATGACATAAAATTAATTTAAAAACAAAATAAAACAAAATAATTAACTAAGAGAAGGAGTAAAAAACAACTGAAAAGAAAACAGTCAAGTTATTGATCAAGCCTTTTCAATGCATGGTGTTAATGCACTGAAAAAGGCTTTGGGGAAAAACCGCATCTGAAAATTGTTTTGAAAAACTGGTTTTAGTCATTTTTTTAAATAACATCCTTAGTGCTGGCCTGTTTTGTTGTTTTTTTTTCTAGTTTGGCCTTTGCTTTGGGCTTTGCATGCACTGAAAACTATGCAAAACTAAGCAAAATAATTCTACAACCAACATTAGGAAAATATATTGTGCTTTTTTTTTTAAAATGAAGTCCCACCAAAGAAAAAAAAAAAAATCACTTTATTGAACAGAGTTAAGCACTTTCATCATCCCAACCAAAAGATTCAAAATTCAGAGTTCATGACTGACTTTTTTGTTTGTAATGTGTTAATGGATAATTCAGTCCCCAATAAGCCATCCCCCTAAAAAAAAAAAAAAGTCATGGGCATTCAGAATTTGCATATGAGCTGAAACACCTGATGCCTTAAGGGGCCATTTGAAAGGAATCACGAAACAAACTGAAAAGCTTTGGATATTCTATTAATTTTTTTTTTTTTTACAAGGGCTGTGTGTGTGTGTCCTGCTTACTCTTTTATTTAGTTGTTAGATGGGATATTTTGCAGACACCTTAATGGTTACAGACATAGCTGGGTATGACAGCCCTGTGTTTCTAAAGGTTAGCCAAACAGTCCACTTATGTTGTGTTGATAAAGATTGAAAAAAGCATAAAATAATTGAAGTGGAGTTTACTTTATTTTGGACTTATTTTGTTTAATTTGTCCATTAAAGAAAAAAAAAAAAAAAAAATGGGCATCATTATAAGCTAGCTATATAGCCTGAACACCTTAAGGTAAGGGTTCATTCATTGCTATCTCTCATTTTACAAGATTTTTTAGATTTTAAACCACCCCAAACCTCTCTACTGCTTGGCTTTTTTTTTTGTAATTTTTTTTTTTAAGTGTTTATTTGTTGGGGAAAAAGTGACTTTGGTCAAACTCTTGTTTTACCAACTGTTGCTGCTAAGCTTCCTCTGGAATCAAGCACCATTTTCAGCTCAAACCTTCTAGCTACAGAAAGAAAGTTAACTAAGCAGCTTTTGCCACTACAGCAGGCTAGGAATTTGCCTCATTCACAGGTGGGTGACTTTACAGAGGCTAAAGCTGGGTCCTCAGACCGCTCATCGTTTCCCTCAAGATCCTTCCATCATTGTACATACAGATGCTATGGACTGGGGTTAGCCACATCCTCTGTGGCTGTTAGAGTCCACTCAGAAGGCAAGGGAGAGACAACATTGTTGGTCTAGGGAGAAGAGACAGGGAATGAGGCCATGTTTAGCTACAATACTGTGCCTATCCCTGATGAAGCTGTTGCTGGCAATAATAGGTCAGTTTGCCTCCACTTTCCTGTCAAAAACAAACATAAAATAAAATATTTAACTTCTTCTGTACCAGTTCTTCTGGACAGGAGTAATTTATTGGGCTTGACTTAGGGTCTTGTACAAGCTAGTGATCCTTCTTATAGGTAGTTTCTGAGCAGTGCAGTGGTGCAGCAGTTAGCATTGTTGCCTCACAGCAAAAGGTTCTCCAATTCAATTCTCAGCTGGGGTGCCTTTTCTGTGGAGTTTGCATGTCGTCCCTGCATTCACATGGGTTTCCACTGGGTGTTCGGCTTTCCTCTCACATTCCAAAGATGTGTTTAGAGTGTTTCTCCCTAAGCCTCTGCTGAAAATGGGCTATGTCCACGTCGGAGTTTCCTGATAAACAAATGTAAAATAAATAAAGAAAAAGGGATTCCTCATTTCCTGATGAGTTTTTGAGATTCTGAATTTGTAGGGAAATGAGAAGTGGCAGATGCAGATTTTTTTCTTCGAATTTCTGATTCATATTCAGTGGTGAGTATGCTATCTGAATCTCCCTGACAGGGATCCTATTTCTCTGAGACTATTTCCAGAATGTGCCACTGTTTTCAGTGGAAGAACACTGAGGCTTCTCAGTCCTTCAGAAAATACTATGAGTTGTTACAACTGGAATTCTAGAACATTCATCCATTCTTCTAGTTCTGTCAGCTTTGGAGGATGTGTTCCACACGGTCTGTGGTTTCCATGACAGCTAGCCTCCTGCCCCGAAGAAAGCAGACAGAATGTATAAAGTTCTTCAGTCTTTTAAGTTTTCATACACTTATCCCAGACCTGACCTAGCAGCTATAGCTTTAGTTAATCCAGCTGCTGCCAAACATTTTATTAATTCTAATCCTTCTCCTTTTGACAAGGATGTTAACACAACTGATACATTTTTGGGGAAAAGTGCATGCCTCTGCAACTTTAATTTTTAGAATTTTGAATTGTCTCGCTCATATGTAAAGTTTATTTTGACTAATTGTAAAAGTTCAAGGAATATTTTATCTGCAGTTCCCTCATTTGAGGAAAAATATGCTTTCTGTAGTTATTGTCTTCCATTTCTCAGGTCACCACACATTGTTTAAGTCTGTTTATGACTGTGTAGGTACTGTAACTAGAGCTGTTGTCACTGGTATTGCATTGAGGAAGTTTGCCTGGCTGCATTCTCAGAACCTTCCAGAAGATATGGATAATGAGATTTTTAATTTTCCTTTGGATAGAGATTTAGTTTTGGATCCTCTGCTACAGACATCATGAAGAAATGAGATGAGAGAGGTAAGCTGATTCAAGGAATCTCTCAGATTTTCAGCCTTCCTTCTCTATATTTTTCAAAGGATTTTCTGCTCCTTTGTCTGTTTTTGGCATGAAACAAAATAAACAGTCTCAACAGAATGGTGGTAAGAGGATGTTTAAAAAGCAATGGCAGGAAGGTTCCAAAAAAGAAACCTGGACCCCCTCCCAAAACAAAGGACAGTCAATTAAAGCAGAATGACTATGTAAGGGACCTTGTCCTTCTCCCCAGCTACTGTAGCAGTCTGTTATACCTTCCAGAAAGTCTAAATCTCCACTTACCTCTTTGATAACAGATTGTTCCAGATAAATGAGTTCTGGAGCTGATCCAGCTAGGATACAGATGGCAGTGGAAGGAAAGTTCTCTTTTCCATGGAATTTCTCCTCACCCACCAAGACCAAATCCTTCTTTTCCATCTTGTCCTAAAGCACATGCTATCTCAGGGAGTAATATAAATAGTTCCTTCATTCCAGCTGGGAAGAGAATTTTATTTAAGAGTATTTTTAGTGCCAAAGGAAAAAAATGCCCGGAGACCAGTTCTGGATGTATCTTTTCTTCTTTCTTTCTTTCTTTCTTTCTTTCTTTCTTTCTTTCTTTCTTTCTTTCTTTCTTTCTTCATTTCTTTCTTTCCTAACTCAATGTGTGTGATAGTGCCCAAGTTCAAAATGTTTTTACTTCACAAACTGTTATCCCTTATTCCTCATTTTGTTTTTCTGGTAACCTTAGAGTTAAAAGATGTGCATATTCACATTCCTATTCATCCAGATTTCAGGAGTTTTGTAAACTTTTGTGTGTTTGAATCACATTATCAGTTCTCTGCTGTACTCTGTGGGTTATCCACTGCTTCAAGATTGTCACAAAGTGTGTAGATCCTGTCATAGCCATTTACAGGCTTTAGAAAATCCATGTTCCCATATTTAGATAACTTATTTATCTTTGAAGAGTCTTTTTCAAAGTGTCAGGAGTCTCTGACTTGGGTGAGACATTTCATACACAGGCTGGAATTCCAAAAGAACATTCACAATTATTTTTTGACTCCATTAGATAGGACTGTGTTTCTGAGGTACCTGCTTGACACCTCAGTACAAAGAACTTTTCTTCCACAGGGAAAAAATGGATCTATATTTAGTTCTATTCCAGGAGATTTCCACTAAGACCTTGGTCACTGTGACTTGTCTTGTGGTATTCGTGATCCTTATGATACCACTTTCAAGAGTCTACATAATAAAAATACAATAGCATTTAAAGTCTCTTTGGTCCCAGCACCAACATCCATTATCTTTTTCAAGTACTAGTTCTGGGATCTTTGAAAAGAGAAATTACTTGGTGGAGACATCAAATATTCCTGAATTCCATCTCCCCTTCTCTCTTCCTGTTCAAAAAGAGTCAGTCACCCCAGACACCTTAGACTTTTCTGTGGGAGCTTTATCAAAGGGGTAAAAGTGAAAGGTCTCTTGGACAAGAAAGCTAGGCTGAAGCACATAAACATAAAAGAGATGATAGCTCCTGTCAATGCTCTCAATTCCCTAATCAACTTAGGTCCCTAGAACCTATTCTGTTAAGGACAGACAATACCACAATGATGTGGTACAAAAACAAGGACGTAAGAAGCAGATCTTACCACATATGCACAATAGCCATGTTAGCATGAGATGTAGCTTTACAACTCAGTTTTACTCTACAGGCACCCTACATTCCTTCAGAGGAAAAATGTGTGGCAGATAAGCTGAGCAGGACAAAGGCAGACCATCATGAATAGAAACTAAATCAGAGGGGTCTTCCAAGATTTAATCCATCTGTGGGAGTTCCTCAGCTAGACCTTTTGCCTTCTCTGTGAACAATCACCTATCGAAATTCTGCTCCAGGATGCCATGCAAGAAGGCCTAGAAGACAGATGCATTTTCTTTCTTTTCTTTTCTTTTTTCTTTTCTTTTCTTTTCCTTGGACAGGAATGTTCCTGTTGTATACTTTATTGCCGTTTCAACTCATATCAAGAGTACTTCTGAAGATTCAGAAGGAATCCCCAAAAGATCATTATGGTGACTCCCTTCTGGCTCAGGTAACAGTGGTTCTCCTTTCTTTTGGAATTGGCCGTGGACAATCACCACAATCAGACTGGATCTGTTCACACAAGAGCAGGTGTGTTTGATACTTCCTGACCCCAAACAACTACAACTGACTGTCTTGATGATAGGGTTTTAATGCCTTTTAAGCACCTGTTTACTGAGGATGAACAGGAACACCTGATACTAGAAAATCAGTTATAAGCAAATGGAAATAATTTTATAGTTGGTGCCAACAAAATAACCAACACTCATTTAGGGCTAGTGTTTCTCTGGTTTTGCAATATTCATGTGAACTACTATCCTAAAGCCTGTCTTTACTTCTTTGTCAAGGTTCATTTGTTGGTCATTTCAGCATTCCTCCTCATAGATCCCCTCTTTCAATGCATTCTCGTATCAAAATGTTTTTGAAAAGGGTGCTACTTAAGAGACCTCCAACAAAATTGGTGACTCCTCCTTGAGATCTTACTTTTCTGTCAGAAAATCTAATGCTTGCACCAATTTAATCATCTCATCTGGCTGACTTGAGGTTCTTAACATGGAAAATTGGAAAATAGTTTTAATGATCACTCTGGCCTCTGCAAGAAGAGTATCCGAGTTGAAAGCTTTTATGGTAGGTCAATCTGTTCTCATTTTCCACAGGGACAGTTTTTTTTTTTTTTTTTTTTTTTTAGAAATAATCTTTTTTTATATACCTAAAGTGGTATCCTAGTTATCCATCTCCCTGTGTTTTGTCGGAAAAAGGATTTTTTTATACCTTGGAATTTCACAGACAATTTAGGTACAATCTTGACAGAACAAAATCTTGCTGAACTTCCGATCAGTTGTTAATTTCTTGTGAAGGTAAGCAGAAGGGACAGCTTGTGTCCAAGCAGACTATTTCCAAATGCTTGTCTCAGACTATTACCTTTTATCATTCTCAGCATAACAAAACTATTCCAAGCTGGGTCAATGCACACTCTACCAGGACTTTGGCTTCATCTATGGCGTTTTGGAAAGAGTTGGATTCTATAAGTATTCCAGATGCAGTAACTTGGTCTCCTGTACATATTTTTAAAAACACAAGGTGTGAACATGTTGTTTTTGTATTTCCTAGCAATGTCCTCTCAGGGCTTAGCCACCAACTATCAGTTGCCATGAAAACTCTGATGGGCTTGGCACCCATTCCTGTCCTTTATTCAGCTCAGCTTGAGCTGTCTTATAGTCTGAGTATATAGAAGGCACTCTGAAGCTTTCAAAGCTGTCTGTCTGTTATGTCCTATTCAGGATATATGGCTTAGGCTACTATTGCAGTAATCATTCTAACATGTACTGTTTTTTGAAGGTTACTTACACAACTATATTTTCCAAATCGGATGACAAAAGGAATGATTGTCAAGTGCTGCATAAATCTATCTTATAATAAAGGTAATTCCTTTGTACAATAGCTTTAAAGTATGGGTTTCATTATAATTTTATATCAATATCCTGAAACACTTTGTCATGTAACAATGCAGGTCTTCCTTTGACTATGTTATAAACTGAACTGCAAAAAACCAAGAGAAAACAGCATTTATGATTCAAGAACTGCAATTTGCTCTTTGGGAGGTAAACTTCCTGTAATAATCATATATCTAATTTAACAAGCTGAATTACTTTGAAGATGCTGTTGCATTCAGTGGGATGTGAATTAACATGGCAAACTACTTACAAGAAGTTGTTTCATTTTAGTGGGATGATTAAGAACATTTATATATGAAGCTACATATAATGACATAATAAGCTATTATGAAACCTAAACCTATCTCATAGCTGCAGCCAGATCTTACACTTCCAAGAAACGATAAGTGTATATCAGAGCATGAGCAAATTCCTGAAATAGAGCACCAAAAAAACTATATTGACTGTTGAGTAAATGCAATGTCTTTTCTTATCAGCAACTTCTTTGGGGGCTTTAAGAGAAAGAAAGGAAAATATTAAGTCTTTGTATTTGAATTACAAAGTATCTGAATAAATTAATTTAGATCTGATCCCTCTAGAATATATAATCAACTGAAGTGTAGCAAATGCTTTCATTTTATCTATCAGCTGAAAGGAAAAATCTTGATAAACTGAGACTGATGCTTGATTGTAAATAATTACCTTTACTTTGATAATTTCATTAGACACCTCATTTTTTCAGTTAAAGATATACACTTTGAAATAGTTGGTTTAATTACATCAGTATGAAGGGGCCAAGTCAGTGTAGCATAGCCATTTGGAACAAGTTTACAATATGCAAAAACTCTTTGTGAAACAGTTCAATTAGCACTGTCTGAATAGACAATTATAACATATATATTGAAAGCTGCAGCCTTCAAAAATATTCATAAATTAAGATTGTAATGTTATGATGTAGACTCAGGATCAATGTACTTTTCAAGTTAATTTCCAACCCCCCCTCCCCCCCCACAACTATAACTTCTGGAATACAAGCATCTTGTTGTAATAAAAAAATATATGAGAAAAATGAGTAACTTGTTGATTCATAGTTAGATCCTTGGTAAAATTTTTAAATTTGACAATTTAGAGATAGAGATTACAAAGCTGTCACTGTTTGGCTTAAGTCATTATTGTTTATATTAATTATATATTAGATAATATGTTGAGTTGGCTTAAATAGCTATTGAAAAAGAAGGAGTTGCTATGAGCGTCATAGTATCTTTTATGGGAGTGATAATAATAGAAAAGTCTCATCTGATGTATTACTGATTACTGGAAGAGTGAAGTTGTGTACTGCTGCTGGGGTATTCAAGTCTTGAAGAGGTAAAATAATTTGTTGTGTTCTAAAACATGGTGACACATTTTCTGGCTCCAAGGAAGGTACACTATCCACATTTTCATTTGTTTTAGCCAATACCTGAATGCTATCCATGTTTCATAACGTTTGGGTGTTTGGATCACATTATCAGTTCTCTTCCTTAAGTTGTAATTGCACTTACTGCCCCAGTGCAAGAAGCTGACTGCAGTTACTTAAAAGAATTTTCTAAAGTGTTAAAGAACCTGAAATTTTCTCAGATAAAGCAAGCTCATGAAATTCTCGTTTAATGACAGAAGTGAAGTGGCTAATAAATCCCTCAGAAAGTATTTTCTAATCTTCTTAGAATTTCTGGTAGCAGAGCATTGAGAAACTATAGGAAACTAATTAATCCTTAGCATATATTCTTCCCCTCACGCTAATGAAGGCACTTCTGTTAAAACACTGTTAAGAGCTAGCTTGCTGCTAACACATACACACACACACACACACACACACACACACACACACACACACACACACACACACACACACACACACACACACACACACACACACACACACCCACACACCCACACATACACACACAGCAGGCAGTAGTGTGTTACTCGGTAGTGAAGACTATTTTTATATACATCTGCAATTAAACAGAAAATCTCTTTGAAAGTGACAGCCAAGCTATGGTAGTCATATTAAAGTACTGAACAGACAGAATTATGAAGGCAAAAAAATTGGCTAATCAAGTTGGAACTGAGACATTGGCACCAATATCACTGTTTACCTCAGCAAAAACAGAATGCACTTCAATTTTTTACTTAGTCAATTACCATGGAAGTGCTGTAAGCTGAAATAAAGTGCTAGCAGACCTCAAGCAGAGTTCTTATATATATCAGCAATAATATACAAAACACACTTTCCAAGGGACTACTTGCCTACAAAAGTCATGCTGTTCATTCTGGGCTAACAGAGTGCTGCAAGCAGCAAAGTGATTAACTGTGACAAAAAAGGTAATGTCTTTAACAGTATTCCTAATCATTTAAGCACTTTTCTTTTTATTCACTGCACAACTTGTATTTATATCTCATCTCCTATCGTCTGAATTCCAATGAAACAGGAAATTCTCTACACTGTTTCATGCTAATAGCGTGTCATCATAAGTACCTTTCCACTCTCCCTTATACATGTCCTCACTTTTTGCTACTAGCATGTATTCCTCCACTAGACTCCAGAGTTTATCTGAAGCTATTCAGTGCTGTTTTGTGATTTATTGTCCAACTGCTTGCTAGGAAAAATTTTATTTTGATATATATTTTATTTTTGACTTCTTATTTTTATTGTTATAATGAGGTATAACTGCGGGCGATAGTGAGCACAATATATTGTGTGCATTCACTCACAATGTAAAAGATATCCAGCATTTTAGTGTGACTGGCACAACTGGTATGGTTGGTCATAATTGCTGCTTTATAAATATCCATTTTCTTAATCATTTAAGCACTATTCTTCTTATTCACTGCACATCTCATGTTTATATTTCATATTCCTTCAGCTGGATTAAGTTGAAACTAAGCAATTTTTTTGTCTTTGCCCAAAAATATTTTGATTCACCCTGACATAACTCTCTTTTCTCTATGTGATCTGTGAAAAATACATCCTAACATTCATACAAGCTATATTATATGAGGTGTGTAAGTTCCTCATTGTCAAGTGAATCCTTGAAAATGACATAGCTTGAATCAACATGAATAAAAACAACTATAATTCTTTATACTAAGGCATTCTAAGGCCACAGTTGCATTAAGTATGTTTGCTCCTGACAAGCATAATGCTATGTGATATTCATTATCCTCTCTGCAAATGTTACTATCAGTTCCTTTAATGACTGAGTCTCCAGTTACTACTGTATAATTTCTGACCAGATCTGAGTAATCTCCCGCTTTTACATTAGTAATGTCTACTCTTTCAGTTGTTACAAAATAATGATCCTCTTCACCACTGATCGTATTAGTCTTGCTATTTTCACTACTGACTTCTTTTGCAAGTATATAAATTTCACTTGGCAGTTTTATACTCCCACAGCATGAACTATGTTAGAAATTTCAGTATTTTTTTCTCTTTTTTTTTTTCTTACAGTAATGTTTTTAGTCCTCCCAAGTTAAATGCAGAGTGTTTTTTTTTTTCTTTTAGCTTGCCCCTTGCCTCTTTTTCCCCATCTTCTCTGTTAAGAAAATTATTTCATTTTCTGTAGACTGAATGTTTTGGTCAGAAGTGATACACTACATGAAAGAAAAAAAAAACATCCTCGTTTAAAAAGTGGGAATGTGTAGAACATCCAAGCCCAGTTTGGGGCACACGTATTTAGACAGGATAGAGACCACTTGTCTAGACAAGAGAAGATAATTTTTACAGCATATATATTACAATATTTGACTAGCACAAGAAAGGATTTTTGCCAGGTCTGATATTTAGCAGTTTACAGATGGCAGCATTTGATTTATCTGTGTTAGTTTTTAATGCTAGGAACATTAGTAGTAAACTTTTTATTGGAAGATTTGCTGCACTTACATAAGATAGCCCTGAGTAGCATCCTGCCATCGCCCAGAATGATACCGCAGTACAAGGACAAAATGATTGACTTCAGCAACTGGCTAAGCTTCTGGTGTCATTCTAAGGGGATCCAGTATCTGTCTGCCTGGGATTACATGGTCAACACCATGATGCTTTGCCAGAGATGGCCTGCACCTGTCACCCCTGGGATTCTGGATTCTGGCTAAGGCTCTTGTCGCCCCTATAGTGCCTTTTTTAGGCAAGGTTCAAATGACAAATTCATCACCATAACAGGAACAGGCAAGCAAAAACTGAGGGTAATGCTACTCAATGCTAGAAGACTAAATCTCAAAATGCACTCCCTCGAGCCACTCCTTAAAATGCAGAGCATTGATATCTGTGCAGTGACTGAGACCTGGTTCAAGGCTCCGGAGAGCAGCCCTGCATTACCAGGCTATAACTCATACCACACTTTTCGGTCACCTAACCTGGACTGGAACACCAAAGGCGGAGGTGTGTCCATATTCATTAAGGATATCCACTTCTCCAGGCTAGTTGCTCAGCATAATGCATCCGAGGTTATCCAACTGCAACTCACTCTGGGCAAAACTGCAGTCCGAATTGTAGCTTGCTACTGATCCCCCACCAAGCCCTAAGATTCCCACTCCTCTTTTCTTGATATAATGAAAAATATTAGGGTTCAACCAAACACCCTAATAATGGGCGGTTTCAACTACCCCACCATTAACTGGGAAAACTACTCATGTACCATCTCCTTTACTCAACGCTTTCTGGAATTCATAAATTCCAATGCCCTGGATCAACTTATCCACACCATCAACAGGGGCAACAATGTCCTAGACCTGGTCATTACCAACATGAGTGACCGGTTTTCCACAACTGAAGTCAACTCCTCATTGGTCAATTCCGACCATAAGCTAATCACCCTAGATATCCACATCCTGCCCCCACCCCCCATTAAGGAAACCATGGTAAAAAAGTTCTCCAAAGCCAACTTCATGCTTCTTAAGACAGAAGTGGCAAACTTCATGACAACCATGCAGATGGACAATACAGTTACGACTGCTGAATCCTACACAAATACACTCTATAAGCAATTACATGAGTGCATGGATCATGCTATCCCAAACAGAACCAAGATGCTATCCTCCAACAAAAGGAAGCCAATCTGTTGGTCTCCTGCCATAAACAAACTCTACAACAGAAGGAAAAAACTGTTGCAAAAGAGAGTAAAATCCTGTGAGTGGAGGAGCTCCCTGATCAGCCTCAGTAAGAAGCTGAGATCCCTTATAAAATCCTCCAAAGCTAGCTGTGAAAACAAAATTGCCACAGATTCTAGGGACAACCACAAAGCATTCTATAGCTATGTCAAGAATCTTAATGGCAACACCCAGATTTGCTCTGAGTTACAGCACAATGACATGAAAATTACAGAACCAACTGATATTGCCAACATCCTGGCAGATAGGTTCAGTGCTAACTTTACCCCCCTCTCACCCCCTAAAGGGCCCATATCTATACAGGAAGAATGCAGAGTCTCTGTGATCACATCTACACAGGTAAAAGCTGCACTCTCTAAAGCCAAAAACACAGCATCCATGGGACCGGACAAAATCCCAGGCTGCATTTTACATGAACTTCAGAACAAACTGGCTCCCCACATAAGCACCATGTTTAATCATAGCCTCACATCAGGCTTTTTGCCCGCTGAATGGCACACAGCAAAAGTTATCCCACTCCACAAAGGGGGAGCCACCACTGATCCTGGGAACTATCACCCTATTAGCCTGACGAGCTGGTCTGTAAGGCCATGGAACATATCATCATGGAACTCCTAAACAAAGACATTGGTAACCTCCAAACTCTGGTCCCCATCCAGTTCGGGTTTGTGAAAGGCAGATCATGCCTCCTGAACCTGATCGACTTCTTTGAGGCAGTCACCAAAGCCAAAGATGAAGGTAAGGTGGTACACACAGCCTATCTTGACCTTGCCAAGGCTTTCGACACCATGCTCCATTCTGGAATTATAGCTAAACTCACTAAACTAGGTATAAATCCCTATGTCACAAGATGGGTTGCCAACTGGCTCACTGACAGAATCCACACTGTAAACGTTGCAGACTTGAAATCAGACTTCAAACCAGTGACAAGTGGATTATCACAGGGTTCAGTCCTGGGACCTCTCCTGTTTGGTATCTACTTCTACGAAGTACAGGCTAACACAGAAGGCCTTGGGCTAATGAAGTTCACAGATGACTGCAAACTAGGAGCCATAGTCGAGTCCCCAAATAATGTGGACATCCTACAGAAAGGCCTCAGTGAGACAGATGCCTGGTGTCAGAGCCATGGCCTCAAGCTCAATGCCAAAAAGTGCATTGTCATCCCCTTTGGTAAAAACTCAGTACCCATGAACTACCTCATAGGCGGTAGTCTACTTAACACCAAATGTGTGATAAGAGACGTTGGGACCCAGGTGGACGCTAGTCTCCTTTGATAATCACATCACCACAGTAGTCAGGAAATCTTTCTACATGGCACACCTCATCACAAAGGGTTCTCATCCAGGAAAAAAAAGGTCATTGTTCCCTTCTACTCGACACTCATTAGACCCATTATAGACTACAACGCCCCTTTTGGAATGTACCTCACAAGACATCTGCAGCAGCTGGAAAGGCCACAGAAGTACCTTACAAAGAGGATTACTGGCCTCAAACAGATGCCCTACACTGACCGTCTCAAAAAACTCCAGCCTTACTCTGTAGCATATTGCCTATTCCGAGGTGATCTCTGCCTAACATATAAAGCTACGTCAAACCCAGATCTGTTGGACATGCTACACCTAAAGAAATCCCAATCCCTCTGAGCTACATGCTCTAGGGACCTAAACCTTGTCACCACAATAAACAGGACATGCTGGAGGGATAGATTCCTGTCCCAGAGACTTCCTATACTCTGGAACAAGCTACCCATCTATTTCAAGCAAAGTTTCTCATTAGCACTCTTCATGAAAAATCTTGATGAGTGGATGGGAAATAGGAAATACACCCCGGGGATCACTTCTGTGGCTCTGCTCAACAGGGGCACAGGAAAATAACTTTCTTGGGTGGTAAAAGCCAGGAAATATTGTTAGCTAGGCTTACTTAGGCCCTTGGGCCGATAGCCTAGTACCTACCTATGAACCTATGCTGTTATTGTTTATGAAACATGGTTAAGGAACAGTGATTGGCAACCAGTACTGAAAGGGTATATTTTTTCTGTAACTGACATTCTAACAAAAAGTCAGGTAAAGATGTTATGATAATGATTAAAAGATTATTATTAAACCTGTGGTTGTTACATCTTTGATGATGACACCAATGCTGTACATTGCTTAGTTGTGACAATAAAAACAACCTTGGAAAAGATTGCAGTCATCCACCACATTAAGTGTGAATGACATAGATGAATTCATTTTTCTTTCACAAAACACAGGAAGGAAGAATAATAACTGACAGAGACTTAATTTTCCAGAAACAGGCTAGAATAACATTGATTCTACAACATTAGTAAGGAAGTTATTTACAATGTATATCTGGTAACACCAATTGTTATAGATTATAAACAAGCCAAGCAAAGAACAGAGCGTACAGGACCTTGTTTGCATTCCTAAAAAGATAGTTGTTGCTTCCGGTCAAGTCTTTTTCACCTTTGATGTGCAGTGATCGCGAGGTTATAAAGGTTAAATCGCTGTTAGATAATTCTGCCAAACAAAATCTGAGCCAATGCATAGAAGATTAATAATAACAGACTAAATGGAAACAAAACACTCACTATGTAAAACCAGCTGGAATGATGAATTCAGTGGACAGATGGCAGAATGAGTGTGACAAGCGTTGAAAGGGAAATTGAGCCAAAAAATAAATTAAAAAAATGTTTAACTTCAGGATCTAGGCACACAATATCAGAAGGATAGATTTCCATAAGAATAAGATACCTAATTAATATGACAGATAAAAAATATAAGAAATGGTAATAAAGTTAAACTATAACATTGAAATAAACAAACCAGAAAGACAAATTAAATATAGTGTGAGACAAGATCAGGAAAATTTAAATAAAAGTATTGAACATAATAAACCGTTTTATAGATATATAAGTTGTGGTAGGATTAAAGTCATACAGTTTGATAAACTGTGCACAAATTTTAAAATTTATTCTCAAACACAACAGATTGTAGACATGTTCATAACATCTTATGCAAATCTGTTGTGCTCCACTAAAGGGGAGATAATCTTTACTAGTAATGTATTGATAACTTCAGATGCTGAAATTACATTGGATTATATTTGAAAAGTACTATGCAAACTGGACACAGACAAAGTGCATGGAGGAGACAGAATTAATAATAATGGCCTGATAACACTTTAATATGAACTTACATTGCCATTACATCTGTTATTCACTGGGTCATTTAAGTATGGAGGAAAGTTTCCTCAAGAAGATAGGAGACAAAAACTTGATAAACCTGTTCTTAAGGGAAAGGGTAATAGGAGAAACCTAGAGTCATTAAGATCCATATGTTTACCTTCTTGTATGGAAAAAATAAATGGAGAAGGCTGTTTTGGACACATTGTTGCCAGAACTGGAAAGGTTGAGACTTGAAGCCATATATCAGCATGTGCATGTTTCAAATATTTATTTATTTATTATTTATTAACATTTGTTAACCAGGAAAGTCTGACTTGGAATGAAGGCAATTTTCCGCAGAGACCCGGGGAGGTTTGCTCCAGATGCATGTCTTTGTAACGTGGGATGAAAAGGGAGCACCCGGAGGAAACCCACACGAATGCATAGAGGACATCCAGACTCCACACAGAAGGCACTCCAGCCGAGAATCAAACTGGAGAACCTGTTGCTGTGAGGCAACAGCACTACCGCTGCACCACATGATGTTTTATAATAATAATAATAATAATAATAATAATAATAATAATAATAATAATAACAGCTATAAATAGGGCTATACAAAAACACTGATCAACAGATTAGAATGAGGCACTAATGTAATCTTGCTAAGATGGATGGCCGCATGGTTTGTAAGTAGAATGTGGCAAGTATCATACAACAATTGGACAGGTGAAATTCTAGGCTATAGTCAGTGTGTCCCACAGGTTTCTGTCCTATACCTATATTTGTTTAGGCTGTAACTTTCAGATCTATCGTTTTCATCTGAGGAGTTCTATAGTCTATATGTAGATGACTTGAAAATGGGCAAACTGATTAAATCTGTCAAAGATAGGAATGGCTGCAAAAGAACTTGACTAAACTGACTATTTGGCCACTGGAGAATAATGTGATAATGTGATGATAAACACATTAATAATTAAGTACATGAGATTTTAATGACATAAAGTGAATTGTGAATTTTTAAAACACCACATAATGACTGAAACTGTGGACTCCTTTAAGGACCTTATTATATGAGTAGTGCCAGCTGTGAGGTTTTATGATCATGTGAACAAATTGGTTAAATATAGTTACAAAACTATAGTCTGTATAAATATTTAAAAGTCTATGAAACAAGAAGTACTGAAATCAGTTTGCATGTTATTTTAGATATAGATTAGAGTATGAGATAATAATATTATGACAACCTTATAAGAAAACTAGCATAAGTACAGTGGAAATATACCAAGGGTATTCATGGATGTGAAAGTTTAAGTTAACACTGAAGACTAAAATATCTGAACTTGTACAGTGTGTCATACAGATATATAAGAGGAGACCTTATTCAAGTATATAGGGCATTTAGAGACAACTCTCTCTAGGAATGTTTGGGGTTATCAAAGATTAGAAGAGAATTACCATACAACCTGTGTAGGAGATTATATAGGAAAGAGAGATGTGCTGATTGGTGCTGTGAGGGAGAGCAGTTGATAGCTGGAATAAACTACCATATTACATTAACTTAAGCACTGATTTAGATATCTTTAAGAACAACTTGGACTCTTATTATGGTTATGACTAATATGGTATATTGGCAGGCTAGAAGGGCATTATTGCCCATGCCTGAAATTTTTGTATGTATCTATGTATGCGTAGTGTTCTCCCTTTGACATTTACTCATCTTGTACTAATGGCAAATCATCATACCAGGTATAAATCCTCTTTTTCTAGTTAACTAATACAGGTATTCTACGGCCACTTCTGATTGAGAACACAAGTTACCTAACAACCATTCACACGCATTGAAAAAGATGTTTTTGTTGGGAGTAAAAGCCCCCCTTACACCATTTCTCTAAGGAGTTCTTCTTTACCACACACACTTACGTATGTATACTAATTCCATGGTCATTCATTGCTGTGGGGAAAAGAGAAACTCCCCAATACATTGCGTAGCAATCTTGCACAGATGATGCCTTAATGCATGTATATCAACTCTGTTACCTAGAAGCAAATATAAATGAAAATAGCTATGATCGCGCAGTAAGATCTTGCTCAAATGGTTTATGACAGTTAGTAAGGCAGCTCTGTGTGCCTGTTGAAAATTTGAGGGCAAAAATTATGCTTCTCAGAACTACAGAATTTAAACTGCAAACCTGAGTGACTTATACAAAATCCAGGCAGAGTATTTCCCTTTCTCCAAGATGCAACAATCTCACAGTTGTATACATAAGTAGTTGGAGGGGTGTAAGTAGGTAAATCCTCATGCAAAAATGACTGAAAGGAATAAAAGCAAGTTTCATAACTCCCTGTTTTTCTGTCTAAATTGCTGTTTTTTATTGCCAAAATTCACACTAGTGAGTCTCAGACTTACAATAGAGAGCTTATCTATCTATCTATCTATCTATCTATCTATCTATCTATCTATCTATCTATCTGTCTATCTGTCTGTCTGTCTATCTATCTATCTATCTATCTATCTATCTATCTATCTATCTATCTATCTATCTATCTACCTACCTGTCTGTGGTGCTAAATTAAGTAAAGCTTCTTGAGTGTCTCCACATTATGAAAATATATTGTAGTTATTGCCCCTTTATGACTATTAAACAGTATTGCCTTAGTTTGCTTGAGGTGATTGAAGTGTTAACAGCAATTTTGTTGAGCTGATAGTTCGTATAGAATAAGTGCTATCTCTTATCTGTTTGAATAAAATGGTGCTGAACTGAATTTTTAACTGTGCCAGATTAATTTACTAGGTAACCAATTGTGTGCATCATGACTTACTATCAGAAGTGGGACCTATTCAATGAAGAAAAAACAAAAATGTAAATTCATTTACAAAATTTTGCCATACCACCCAAAGTGAATCCACTAAGCTCAAAGTCAGTTGCTTTACTAATATTAAACTGCTTTACATTTCAAAATAATAGCTTAGCTGAAATTAAACAGTTCTGATTGGAAAAAAAATGGCAATGATGAAATTTAACCCACTGGAGCCCTTTGACTTTTCAGACTCATTCATCTGGCTTGCTTGGGGACAAAGGTTCACTTGATTTAGACTGGTGGCCAAAATAGACAAAAAAAAAATCAGAATAAATCCAGGAAAATATTACTCAAAGGGAGTAGAGATGGGACAAAGTACATTTTCATTCTTACAGGCTCAGGGGGTTACATGTAAATCAGTGATTATAAACTTAGTAAACTTTTTGTGCCAGACAATATAATATTTGAAAAAATATCCTTTTCTAGATCAGAGATAAATCTATTGAAGCTTCTATAAGACAATGCATGAAATTCCTAAAACTGTGTGGGTTTAATGGCACAAAGAATGCAAACATCATGGAAAAAACTGTGACTGAAGTGGGCTGTCTGATGTAGAAGTGTCTCAAAAGTTACAGCCTTGTACAGAGCTGTAGTTGGCTTATCTAGTGCTTGGTACCTGTTCCTGATATAGAACCTCACCCCCCTTAGTATATTTGTACCAATCAGCTTCCTACAGCTAGACCCATGCACCACACCTCACTCAGCAAATAGCAAAATAAATAAATAAACCAGTACAGAAAAAAATGCAGGAACTATACATGTTAAGTTGTCCATCTCGCCTTCATTCTTGCTGGTAGGGGATCAGAGCTGATCCTCAGCTCCGACTCAGCCATCTTCTAGTGCTCGAGAGCTGTTTACTGGCTCGAGGCTACCCCTTATCCCATGATGCCTAGCAATAGCTACCCAGATCTCATTTGCCGCTTCAGCTGTGAGGTGTCGTTTTTCTGGCTCAAGCTCGTATAAAGTTTTTTTTGTATAATTTTCTTACTATAGAATTCTATATTTCAGTGTTTTATTGTTAACGATTAATCTTGTTTTTTGTAATAGCTTGTGTTTAGTTGTAGTATTCCTTCTTTCCCTTGTAGAACTTGTTTAACTTAAAGAGTTCTCCCCCACCCCTCCCCCCTATCCTCTTCTTGTCAGATTAGTCATTTAAGTTAGAGACTTTCCTTCTACCTTTCTTCATAGGCTAGCCGTTTAAGTTAGAGGCTTTCCTAATTAAAAAAAAAAAACAGGCGCTCCAGGAGATTTCGTCACTTCCAGCTGGGACCCAGTCATTACCAGTTCAGAGCTCTGCCCTTTGGTCTCACCACAGCCCCCAGGGTTTTCACCAAATGTATGGCAGTGGTCAAGACTCACCTGAGACATCGAGGATTCCAGGTGTTTCCATATCTAGATGACTGGCTCCTCACTGCTACTACCAGGCATCAACTTCTTCAAGCCAGGGGACTACACAATCACAATCTGCTCCCAGTTAGGCATTACAATAAACTTCAAAAAATCTGCCTTGTTGCCCTTTCAATCTATCACCTACATAGGTGCAGACTTAGACACAAGGAACATGTTCGCAAGGCTACCGCCAGAAAGGGTGTCTACAATTCGTCAGCAAGTACAAATTCTGATGCAGAGCAGAAGAATCCAAGTCAGGTTCATCCTTCAAACTCTGGGTTCCATGGCAGCAGCCATTCTTCTAATCCCACTGGCCCACTTTCACATGAGGATCCTTCAGTGGCTTCTGTTCACACAGTGGACTTTCCAACAGCTGCCCATGTCTCACACGATCATGGTTACAGAAGCATGCAAAAGGCACCTTTCCTGGTGGATGGTCTCCCCACTAATGACTCAGGGCAGACCCTTCATTCAGCCCCCTCCAGTAGCCACAGTGACCACAGATGCCTCCCTAATAGGGTGGGGGGGACATTATCAGGGCAGGACAGTCCAAGGCACTTGGCATCATCACGAGTACCATCTGCACATAAACGTCCTAGAAATGAGAGCTGTGCTGCTAGCATTGCAAGCCTTTCAGGAATCTCTTCCTTCTGGGACCATTGCAATTCAAACAGACAACATGTCAGTGGTGTGGAACATCAACAAGCAGGGCAGAACCAGGTCCTACCCCCTGTGTCGAGAAGCACTCAGACTGTGGCAGTGGGCGACTTCCTCCCAACATTTTCTGATTGTGACGCACATCCCTGGGAAGTCCAACGTCATAGCGGACAGGCTCAGCAGAGCTATCCTCATGCTTCACGAATGGTCTCTGAATCAGGAAGTTGCAGATCTTATCTTCCGCAAATGGGGACAGCCTTGCTGCCATCTTTTTGCCACCCCCTTCAACAGCAAATGCAGCAACTACTTTTCCATTCTTCCGCTTCCAGGTCACTCACCCAGAGACGCTATAGTCCACGATTGACCTCAGGGACTTCTTTATGCCTTTCCTCCATTTCCCCTGATTCCAAAACTCATACAGAAAGCAATATCATTGGGTTGCAAAATGATCATCATTGCCCCCTACTGGCCTCATCAGATATGGTTCCCGTTCCTGCACCATTACCTTCTCGATCAGCTCTGAACTCTGGATCCGATTCCAGATCTACTGATTCATCAATCAGGCGGGTTGCATCAATCCCTCCAAACCCTCCAGCTCACAGCTTGGTTGCTCCACTTCCAACCTTAGCCAGGCTTCCTAACATTTCCTCGGCTGTACGTGAGATTATTGTCTCCTCTCACAAATCCACAACCAGAAAAACCTATGCTAGTAAATGGAAACGTTTTTCTTGTTGGGCAGAGACTAGGAACATAGATCCCTTTTCAGCCCCAGTCCACAAAATTCTAGAATTCCTAGCACAACCTTTTCATTCAGGGTCCGCTTCTGCTACAATCAGGGTTCAATTAGCGGCCATTTCTAACTTTCATGTCAGTCTGTCAAATTCAAACATTATGTCTCATAAGCTCTGTGAAGCCTTTTTGACAGGGACCACTCTCCTTAGGCCTCCAGTGAGAGATCCCACTCCTCCTTGGGACCGTAATCTGGTATTAACTTCCTTAACTCTGCCTCCTTTGAACCAGCAGCATCCTGCCCTATTAAGTTTCTATCTTGGAAGACACTCTTTCTGGTAGCTATTACTTCAGCCAGATACGTCTCTGAACTTCAGGCACTATGTGTTCGTCCTCCATACTTGGTTTTTTATAAGGACAGGGTTGCTCTGAGGACTAATCCTTCGTTTCTTCCAAAAGTCTGCTCAGGAAATAATTTAAGCCAATCTATAGACCTTCCTGTGTTTTTCCCCAACCATACCAACAGAGCAGAGTACAAATTACACCAATTGGACGTTCATAGACAATTGCATTTGTACCTGCACAGGACTAAGGAAATAAGGAAGTCGGACCAACTATTCCTTTCCTATGCTCTAGGCAAACAAGGTCTCAAAGTTTCCAAGGTGACCTTATCCAGGTGGTTGTCTCACACTATTACTTTCATTTATCAATTAAAGAACAAAGAGTTACCTATCAAACCGAAAGGTCATTCTACTAGGGCCTTGGCCACCTCTATAGCCTTCTAATCTAGGTTGCCCATGGATTCTATCTGTGCAGCTGCTACGTGGGCAAATCCTCATACCTTTATTTCTCATTACAAGCTAGATATGGTCCCCAGGAGCAGAGCTGATTTTGGTTCCACTGTTCTGAAGAGTCTGTTCCAATGAAACACCCAGGATTGTAGGTGCTAGGGACGCTGTCCCAACCAGCAAGAATGAAGGCGAGATAGACAACTTAACATAAAGAAGTTATGTACCTACCATAACATTCCATGTTAGTTGTCTTCATCTCGCCTTCTTCTTAAGGCCCCACCTGTCCCCTGTCCTATTGGACCGAGAGGAGTTCTGGTTTCACTGGCTGAGTGTTCTCTGCTTTGTTTCCTCTACTGACTTAAAAAGTATGTCATGTATGCTCAACCTATTTGTATAGACAGGTTTATTCTCTGGCTATGTCTGGGGTTAGCTATTTCAAACAAGATCTGGGTAGCTATCGCTAGGCATCATGGGATAAGGGGTAGCCTTGAGCCAGTAAACAGCTCTCGAGCTATAGAAGATGTCCGAGTTGGAGCCGAGGATTGGCTCTGATCCCCTACCAGCAAGAAAGAAGGCGAGATGAAGACAACTATGGTAGGTACATAACTTTTTTTTCTCAATCATTCCCCCTGAACATGTTGCACCTGGGGCAGCTGCCATCTTTGCCCCACCCTCGCTACACTTTTGGCATTAAGTGAATGTTAATTTAGAAAAGGCAGTACAGACTACAAGAGAGGTAGAATTAGTTAAAAAGACAAATGCTAGTTTAAACATGGCAACTAGCATATGACGTAAAATGCAGAGAAAATGACAAATTTAAAGAGGCATAATTCTTGTCATACTAAGCAAATGAATGAGCAGAAGTGTAAATATAAGCTTGGCAAACATACCAGGTGTCAGATCAGTATGCTGCATGAGGCAGAAGGTGTAATAAATGTAAAAGACTGGGACATTTTGATATTGTTTGTAAAACAAAGCTGATTAAACTTAAGAAAATAATATAATATGCAGAAAGTGTTGTTTTCTGAGTTCAGTCACTACTTTGTCTGTTACTAAAGCAGACTGGTAATTGTAGCTTCCTATTCATGGGACTCAAGTCAGTTTTAAGATTGATTCAGGGGCAGTATTACTAATATCACATACTGCTTGTAGAAATCCACAGCTGCATGAAAAACAGACTGAAATCCACAGTCCTGCAGGAAAACTCAGGTACATTGATAAATTTCTAATCACGTCAGTCTGAGTGGAAGGGACATAAATGTGATCTTTGGGTTTATGTCCCTTCATAAATAATCTATTCAGCAGAACTATGGCACATGAGATGGGCTTAACAGGCACAATAAATGAAGTCATTGTAGACATGTTTGATGCACTTGGCCTACTTAACTGTGAACTAGTACAAATTGTTAAAATTAAATGTTTTTTTCTTGTTCTTGGACCACACTCAAGAGGGTGCCGGTTTCTATACTGCATACAGTAGAAGCAGAGCTTAAGCACATGCAAAGCATTAATAGAAAGTGTAACTGGTCTGACTGAGTGATATATTTTTATGGTCCCAGTAATTGAGAAATGGTTGTGTTTGAATATGTGTTGATTAAAAAAAAAAATCAGTGGTGCAGTTGTGTATGTAAGATTCATTTTACCTACTACAGAAGATGTAGCATCCAAGCTAATATTAGATGTTTCTAGTGGGTTTTGACAAATACCCCAAAACAAAGAAAGACAAAGGCTGACAACCTTCATTACCCCAATGGGAAGGTTCTATTTCATGCCTTTTGGTATAACCTCAGAATCAGAAATAGTTCAGCACAAAATGACTGATAGAATGGGCTCAGTGGTGGTGGTGTTGCAATGAATAACATCTTAGTATTTGGTCCAGATAAAAAGACACATGATCTGACTTTAAATACAGGGCTTCAGGCTGTCCAGAACACTAGGGTAAAGCTGAATCAGGACAAATGCTGTTTTGGAAAGACTGAGCTCCAACACTTTGGTCACAATATAAGTACTTGTACAATCAGACCGAATGTAAACATAGAGCAACCGCTGAGTTGCAGAGTCTTTCTTGTGTGGCTAACTCAAAACAAGCCCTAGGCATGATTGACTTCTTGGATAAGTTGATAACAGATCTCTGAATTCCACTACGCTCCTTAATGGACTGCTAAATAATGATGTCCATTGATTATGGGGATGTGCTTCAACCCAAGCATTTAGTATAGTAAATAAAATCTTACCAACAGCTTCAGTATTAGCATACTATGAAGTCACTTAAATGCCAAAAGAGAATACAGATGCCTGTAGCTATGGCCTATGTGCTGCAGTACTTCAGATGGATGAACAAGTGTTACAGACCGTTGTCTATTGCTATAGAATGCTGACCAGTATTGCACAGAAATACTTGCAGATTGAAAGAGCATGCCTTGCAAGTTTTTGAGCATGTGAAAGATTTTCCATATACCTAACAGACGTCAAGTGTTTCCAGCTTCATTCCAACCAATAACCAGTGGTTCCATTAACTAATGCCTATGATCTTGACAAAGTGCCATCCAAATGCCACAGACTGTTAATCAGACTGAGGTGGTTCAGTGCCAAAGCAAATTTTGTACCTGAATAACAGTTAATTGTTGCAGATGTGTTCTGCAGAAGTCCTATACACAATAAACCTCTTTTCACAACAGAAGATAACGTTGCCACTTATGTGCAGAGCATAATGTCTACTAGACCAGCAACTGCTAAGAGACTAGAAAAACTAACTCAAGCTTTTCAAAATGGCTGAAAGTTATAAGCTGTTATTCGATATATTTAAGATAGATGACCAAATTGCTGGACACAAGCCAAAATAGCTCATGCAAAAGTACTACACAGACTGAACACAACTATCAGAGTACAGTGGCTTTTTGCTTTATCAAGATGGAATTACAGTACCCACATCACTGTGAACTGAAATCATACTTCACATACACAAAGCTCACCAAGGTCTCATCAAATTCAATGGAAGAGCCAAAATTTCAATATGCTGACCATGTATCAACCAAGACACTGTTAATCTAGTGTTCAAGTGCTACTTTTGTACTGAGAATACACTATCTCAAAAGTGGAGTGAAATTAGTGTCACCTCCCTTATCTCAAAATCCTTAGCAATAGCTGCTGACTTGTGTGAGCTTTAAGGCAAAAGCTACTCATAGTTACAGACTATTACTCTTGTGGCATCGAAATAACGTATATATCAACTACAACTTGCGAAGAAGTTATTGCCAGATTCAAAAACTATTGTTCTTGAGACACAGACCTATTGAACTGGTTGCTGACAATGGCATGCAGCTTACATCAGGTGAGTTAGAGCAGTTTATCAATGACCGTGTGTTTACTCTTACTACTTCTTCACTATCCTTAATCATATGGTAAAGCTGAAAGAACAGTGCAAACAGCTAAAAAGATATTAAGGCAACTAGATCTTCACAGAACTCTCATGTCATCTCAGGTTACTCTCCACAGTGGTATGGAGTAGGTTTTCATAGTTAATACTTGGAAGATAAATAAGGACTGACATACTGATCTTAAGACTCAAAACTTGAGCATAAAATCCTTTTGCATATTCAAGTTAAAAAATGATGAAAGAGCAGAAACTTCACATAGAGAGTTGTATAACAGGCATTTTTCTGCAAATCTACTGCCTCTCTTTCAACCATACAGAAATAAAAGTTGGGAAACAACAGGTACTGCAGTGCAGAAGACAAGTGAACCAAGGTTCTGCATGGTATAAACTGATGATGGTGCTATGGTTAGATGAAATCAGAGGCATATCCAAATGATTCCTGATGAGAACCTGAAAGCAGTGCTCTGGATAGGAAACATCATAAGTTTTAGCTGAGTGTAAATAAGTCGGTGTCAGACAAGACTGTTTCTGTGTCTACAAATAATACTGTTTCAACAAAACATTTGAGAGAAGGGTGGAAGTTCAAATCCAAATATTTGTGGTAACAGACCATTTGTATTCAACTAAAGAAACTGAGTAAGACTGTTTCTAATCCTGGCAACATGGTTTTGCCTAGCGACTGCAACAATGCTAGTTATACAAGCATATCTCATAGTTTTCCTTCAGTGGGTACCAGCTTAGTTTCTGATTCTTGTTCCTGGGCTATGTGTGACCCAAAGTGGATGTGAAGTCAGAGTACCAAATTGATATCAATGTGTGACTTTGTAATTGACAGATAAGTAGCCTACCAACATTCATGATAACTGTATCTTGTTAGTGATATTTTCATTTGATGTTTCATAAATAATCATATTACTGAAATGTGTAACTGTAATAATATGACTTGTCATGATCAGTTCAGAATGCTGAATGCATGATACCTTGGGTGTGCACTGCAGCATTATATAACTTCAAAAAGAGAGATTTCTTTCTCTTTGGGTTGGGGTGATTATAAGCAAATGAAAGCTGCTAGAGTGTTTATATATATTATCTATATGTACTATAGTGGTTGACCCTACAGCTTTAACAGAGAACATATGGCATAATGCATTGCAGTTTGAGCCAGTGGCCAATATGCTTGAAATAACTGAAGTGTTAACAGTCTTTCTGTTAAGCTGCAATTTTGTTTAGAGTAACACATTTAATTAAATTCTACAAAACCCTGAAATTTTATCTGTGCCTTCCTCATTTTCTGAGTAACCATCGGTTTGCATCATGATACTGTGTGTGTGTGTGTGTGTGTGTGTGTGTGTATGTATGAAATGCCCTAGTTAAAGAGAGCAGTTTAGACTTGCTCAGGATCAAACCCTGTACCTTGGCTACAGGAGGCAAGAACCTTAATACTCTACACCAACTGCCAGACCTCCCTTGTTTGTTTTTTTTTTCCCCTTTAGTAAGTCACTAAGGATTACAGGCAATGTCAGTCATTAGAATTTTGCATTTTTTGTATTTCACCATACACACACACACACACACACACACACACACACATTGAGGTAGGCTGCTCTGATTACAATGATCAATTCCTTAACAGAGCACAAATCAAGTCATGAGCTTTTTATATTAAATAAGACGCATTTTACACATTTAAAAATGTTTAATGAATGTGTCTTTTTATTCATTAATATCATTTTTTATTGTTTAACTGTCCACATATCTTCTTAGTTCCCTCAGTAATCCCCAAATTTAGAATGTTTCACTGGACTCTTGGCATCTCATGTTTCTTTTGGAATAGTTCTTGAAAAACTATAGCTTTACTTGGGAGCAGGATTGAAATAGACTTTGTTTATAATTCTTGACTATCAGAGATCCTAGAGTCTATTTTTGTGTGGCACTAGTGGTTGTGATAATTTTGATAGCATTTCTTTCACTGTATTTTGCCATAGATGACTTTTAAAAGTGTTTTGATACCTCATGCTCAGTTTTCTTATCTCACCCAAAAATAACAAAGTTCAACTTCAAGCTGTAAACTTTCATATACATTTTCTATCTGTGCAGTACACAGATTTGGTAGTCCCATCCACTTTCTTTTATAACAGTACTTCTGTCTCTGATGTCCTCCTGACATTTATTTTACTTTGCACTTATTTATTTCCAGCATCAGTAATTTTAAGTAGGTGTGACGCCCATGCCCTGCCCCAACAATCAAGGAGCCTCAATCCTCATCACTAACAGCAGTGAGGGGCGTTCATAAAGGGAAAAGATAATTAATACAAACACAGTAAAGTACAATTTCCCTTAAGAGCACACAGAGATCACAGTCAGTCTGAGGCTGGTCTCTCTCTTTCTCTCCAGGTCCCCATTAAGAATCCCCACTGGCACAGCTATAGGGTCCAGATCTCAGCCTAATGGGCAAGCTAAAACCTCCAGCACCCTCTCTGTCCAACCAGTGATTCGTGTTCCTACCCAAGTAGCTGACACACACACACACTTTGAGATAAGAGTTATATACAACCAAAATGGTGAAAAAAACACCCTTGCAGGTCCAGCACCTTTAAACTCCTGGATTCAGATAGATGTATGCAAGGATTCTTTATAATCCACAGGTTATGTTGTGAAACAAGAATGCCAATAAACGAAAAAAACAAATTGAAATTTTATTAAGCTTAAAAACAAGCTTTTCGTCGGCGCTCAGCACCAACTTCCTCAGAAAACAAACTGCACCACACATTTGTCTCACTATAAATACATCACTACTCCACTCAGATGCGCCCCCTAGCAGCTCCCCTTTAAAAAACACATAATTACACTTTGAAATTTTTAACTAAAAAGCGGACAAAATATTCAACAATTAGGTATCTGCTACTCATACCTGCCTTCAATGCTGGTAAACCTATAATGCTCCAAATATTAAATTTTAAAGCCACCATGGTTACATATAAATACAAATGATCAAAAGTATCAATAATCACAAAAAAATTATAATATATATAAATAAGTATAAAAGTGGGAAGAAAATTCCCACAAGTGTTAATATAAACATTGGTATAAACAGTAAGTGGTAAACACAAAAATAAAAAATGGTAAGACGCAAAAATATATTCCCGAGTGGCATTTAGCCACTCCAGGGGGCTTTACCTCACTAGGCTTCTCAATTTGAGGAAGCAACTGATGGAAAGCATACTATTAAATCCAGGTAAATGGTAGGCTTCCAACTTAAGTTGCCACATCAACTCCTTGCATTCTAGTCTTAAAGAATCGGGTCCTGCCATATACTCTTGGTTTAGCTGATCGATCACTGAAAACGAGAATTTGTGACCTGGATTATCTAATATATGTTTGGCCAAAGCGTTGTCGACCTTCCCCTTCCTGATGGCATATAAGTGCTCGTATACCCATTCCTGTAGTTTCCTATCAGTCTTGCCGATATAGAAGCCTGAACAAACCGAACACTGGGCTAAATATATCACCCAATTACTGGCACAATTGAATCTTCCTTGTATGAGATACTTCTTGTCCCTTATGGAAAAAGCTGAACTTGCTTTAATGTATCTGCAGTACCTGCACATATTACATTTAAACATCCCAGATCTGGGGGAGGCACCAGCAACTTTGGATTCCAGGATGTTTTTGATGTTGAGGCCCCTCCTGAAAGTGACCTTAGAGGGCGATAATAGTCCAAATGTTCCTGTTAACTCGGTGGTTATTAAGCGCCAATTTTTCTTTATAATGGACACAATGTCCATTGCATCCAAGTTGAATGAAATTACAAAAGTACAATTGAAAGTATCAGACTCACTGGCAAGGCAAGATAAACCTGAAGGCCCAACTTCCATATTCCCCAAAATGGCGCGGAAGTGGCCATTGGCCCTTTTCCCCTGCACTTCCAAACTCAATTCTGCAAAAAGATCAGCGGGGTACCCTCTGCTGACGAACATGCCAAAGATGAACTTACAGTCCTCGTGAAATTTCTTATCTTCTGATGTCATGCAGGCTGCTCAAACAAATTGGCCTTTCACAATATCCCTCTTTTGATGTAATGCGTGTTCACTGTCAAAGTGAAGATAAGAATTTGAGAAGGTCGGCTTCCGATGTATGCTGGCCACAAAGCGATTTAAGCTACTATCTTTCTCTAGTTCCATGTCCAAATAGGTAATCTTGTCAGTGGCAAACTCAGATGTGAATTTCAAAAATTCTGTAGAGCCGTTAAAAAACTACACCAAGTTGTTGACATCATCTAGAGTACCATTGAGGATGACAAAAATGTCATCCAAGAACCTAGTGAATAACACTACTTTCTCTTGGACCAAAGGGTTAGATAAAACAAACACCCTTTCCCAGTGGGCCATAACTAAATTGGCCACACTGGCTCCACAGGGTGATCCCATAGGGACCCCAATCTATTGGTAGTACCACCGGTTATTAAATGTAAAGAAGTTGCTGGTAAGAATAACCTCCAATAGCTCACTGACCATTGTAACTTCTTCTGCAGGAGCATGGTGAAAAACCATTTCCAATTGGATCCACTCAACCGCCTCCAAATGGGGGATAGATGAATACAGGTCGACAACGTCAATGGTCAAAAGAATACAATCGGCATTAAATGGAATAGAATCCACCTTTTCCAAGAATGCCCAAAAATCTCTTGAAATATATTGAACTCTGTCCACATACTTCTTGAGAATCTTGTCCACCACCTTAGCTGCTGCATACGTAATGCTTCCTCTGGCACTGACCAGTTGCCACATAGGTGGATCATAGATGTTCTTGTGTATCTTGGGATTCCCAAACAAAACTGGAATTTTAGGTGATGCCACAGAAACGAAATTGTATACATCCACATCTATAATGCCATTAATAAACATCTCCTCAAAAAATGACCTGATGCAGCACAAGCTGAGATTCAATTCATTCTTAGAAACCTCCTGGTAAGTATCAGAAGATAGAACAGCCAACATCCTGTCGTTGTAGTTGTTCATGTCCATAGCTACCAATCCCCCTCCCTTATCGGGTTGCATAAGTCTAATTGATGCAAACCTAAGTCCCTCTAACAAGGCCCTCTCCTCCTTAGTGGTATTAAAATGGGCTTGGTGCCTTGAATTGAGGAGGTGGCAGATGTCAAGATCACACAATTGTTTGAAAATTCCGACAGCTGGGAGTAATGGTGGATTAAAAGTACTTAGTATGTGGTAAGGGTTCTTGCATTTTTGGGAATCACCCAACAACAGTGACAGGTTCAACTTTCTCATGAAAAGTTTCAGGTCCAATATAGTCCTCCCGACACCAGCTCTGCAGCAGGGTACAAAAGGTAGACCTTTAGCCAAAACATCCACCAAAGGTTGGGAAAAGGCAAACTGTGAAAAATTATAAATCTTGAAGTCTTTACCCGTGTTGTTAAGAATTTCCAAAGTTTGCGTTGGGGGTACTAAAGGAATAGCTAAACCATGATCTCTCAGTTCTCCCTAGTTTTGTATTCATTCCTTGTCATCCAACCTGACTGTGGCTGGGGGGAGGAAGCTCGGACTTGAAAATTTTCATCATAGTTGTCAAGAGTCGGCTCTTCCTGGCTCGTGCCCGGCCCAATACTCATAACACCTTCCATTGAAATTCTCTGGTTTGTTCGCCTCAATAGGGATCCATTCTCCGGTTCACGGGGGTGCATGGATTGACCATTAGTCGCTGGACTGGGTAGCGACCCCATGGTGGTTCTGCTATTCCCTAGAAAACTCCCTTGAGATTTAGGGGGTTTGGGGTAAGCTACCCCTCTTTGTAGGCTTTTATGTCCCTCTGGAGTTTCTTTACTTTAGTTATAGTGGTCATAGAAATGTGTTGGTCGATACTGGTAAAAACTCTTTCGTATTCATAACGATATCTAGAAAAATGAGTGTCTGATTTAATTTCCTCAACTAAGTTGGAAAGTTCCGTGGTTAATTGATTAATAGCTTCCTGATAGTGGGCGCAAATTAAGTTGATCAATTCATTCCCATGTCTATCAAAAAGTGCCAAGAGGTCAAGATGGAATTTCGACCCATCCTCCAAACCTGTGGGGTATTGCCACGAGCGAAGCCCCTTCGGAACAATCTTCGCACGTCTGCATTCCCCAAAGTAGGATACCTCAAGTTGTAACTTCCTTAACCTCAATAATTTTTGGTCAAAATTGTTGAGCTTAGTAGATAAATCGGACAATCCTTCAGTTTGAATATCAATATTACCGGTGTCTTCCCCATTATGAAAACTGAAGGGGCGATTCAACCAATTGTTCAAGTCTAATTCAACATAGCCCCTCCTCGGTGCCTCCGTTTTACCGAGAATAGCTGGAGAGGCTCCAATCCTCATCACTAACAGCAGTGAGGGGCGTTCATATAGGGAAAAGATAATTAATACAAACACAGTAAAGTACAATTTCCCTTAAGAGCACACAGAGATCACAGTCAGTCTGAGGCTGGTCTCTCTCTTTCTCTCCAGGTCCCCAATAAGACTCCCCACTGGCACAGCTATAGGGTCCAGATCTCAGCCTAATGGGCAAGCTAAAACCTCCAGCACCCTCTCTGTCCAACCAGTGATTCGTGTTCCTACCCAAGTAGCTGACACACACACACTTTGAGATAAGAGTTATATACAACCAAACTGGTGAAAAAACACCCTTGCAGGTCCAGCACCTTTAAACTCCTGGATTCAGATAGATGTATGCAAGGATTCTTTATAATCCACAGGTTATGTTGTGAAACAAGAATGCCAATAAACGAAAAAAACAAATTGAAATTTTATTAAGCTTAAAAACAAGCTTTTCGTCGGCGCTCAGCACCAACTTCCTCAAAAAACAAACTGCACCACACATTTGTCTCACTATAAATACATCACTACTCCACTCAGATGTGCCCCCTAGCAGTTCCCCTTTAAAAAACACATAATTACACTTTGAAATTTTTAACTAAAAAGCGGCCAAAATATTCAACAATTAGGTATCTGCTACTCATACCTGCCTTCAATGCTGGTAAACCTATAATGCTCCAAATATTAAATTTTAAAGCCACCATGGTTACATATAAATACAAATGATCAAAAGTATCAATAACCACAAAAAAATTATAATATATATAAATAAGTATAAAAGTGGGAAGAAAATTCCCACAAGTGTTAATATAAACATTGGTATAAACAGTAAGTGGTAAACACAAAAATAAAAAAATGGTAAGACGCAAAAATATATTCCCAAGTGGCATTTAGTCCTCCCGACACCAGCTCTGCAGCAGGGTACAAAAGGTAGACCTTTAGCCAAAACATCCACCAAAGGTTGGGAAAAGGCAAACTGTGAAAAATTATAAATCTTGAAGTCTTTACCCGTGTTGTTAAGAATTTCCAAAGTTTGCGTTGGGGGTACTAAAGGAATAGCTAAACCATGATCTCTCAGTTCTTCCTGGTTTTGTATTTGTTCCTTGTCATCCAACCCGACTGTGGCTGGGGGGAGGAAGCTCGGACTTGAAAATTTTCATCATAGTTGTCAAGAGTCGGCTCTTCCTGGCTCGTGCCTGGCCCAATACTCATAACACCTTCCATTGAAATTCTCTGGTTTGTTCGCCTCAATAGGGATCCATTCTCCGGTTCACGGGGGTGCATGGATTGACCATTAATCACTGGGCTGGGTAGCGACCCCATGGTGGTTCTGCTATTCCCTAGAAAATTCCCTTGAGATTTAGGGGGTTTGGGGTAAGCTACCCCTCTTTGTAGGCTTTTATGTCCCTCTGGAGTTTCTTTACTTTAGTTATAGTGGTCATAGAAATGTGTTGGTCGATACTGGTAAAAACTCTTTCGTATTCATAACGATATCTAGAAAAATGAGTGTCTGATTTAATTTCCTCATCTAAGTTGGAAAGTTCCGTGGTTAATTGATTAATAGCTTCCTGATAGTGGGCACAAATTAAGTTGATCAATTCATTCCCATGTCTATCAAAAAGTGCCAAAAGGTCAAGATGGAATTTCAACCCATCCTCCAAACCTGTGGGGTATTGCCACGAACGAAGCCCCTTCGGAACAATCTTCGCACGTCAGCATTCCCCAAAGTAGGATACCTCAAGTTGTAACTTCCTTAACCTCAATAATTTTTGGTCAAAATTGTTGAGCTTAGTAGATAAATCGGACAATCCTTCAGTTTGAATATCAATATTACCGGTGTCTTCCCCATTATGAAAACTGAAGGGGCGATTCAACCAATTGTTCAAGTCTAATTCAACATAGCCCCTCCTCGGTGCCTCCGTTTCACCGAGAATAGCTGGAGAGGCTCCAATTTTCTCACCTGAACTTGTATGACCTCCCAAAATGCCTTTAGGCTTACCGCTGCTATTGGTATTATGTAAAGCCTTGTTACCGATGGTGACAACTCTCAAGTCAGCTCCGGTTCCACTAGCTGATAACAAAGCTGGAGATTCCATCGGTAATCCACTGGAGGGGCGCACCATTGGACTCAAAGAACCGCTTTGTGAAAGCCCATCGATTCGCTGTAAAAGATGATCAACTTTCTCAGTTAGGAGGTTAATAAGTATAGTTAAGTCGCCTGGATCTGAGATACCACTGGCTTCCTGCATGGTGGAAGACATAAACCTTCTAAAAATTCAAAAAACAAACTGGTGAAAAAAACACCCTTGCAGGTCCAGCACCTTTAAACTCCTGGATTCAGATAGATGTATGCAACAATTCTTTATAATCCACAGGTTATGTTGTGAAACAAGAACGCCAATAAATGAAAAAAACAAATTGAAATTTTATTAAGCTTAAAAACAAGCTTTTCGTCGGTGCTCTGCACCAACTTCCTCAGAAAACAAACTGCACCACACATGTTTGAATTTTTAGAAAGTTATATACAACCACACAGACACTCCTGGAGAAGGCTGGCACAGGTTCTCCATCTTTGCCCCTTTTCTGCCCAGTCTAAAATGTAGTACCAGCTGCCACCACCCCTAATATTTATCAGCTACTCAAAGGCCCTTAAATGGGTGTCCAGTTATTACTGTGCAAGATTATATCCAAATGGTAGGTGTGACCTAACAGTCAAGGCTTATTTGGAGTGACTTGGTACAGCATCACTATATACATGCAATGTACTCTTAGAGCTTAAATTACCTCTACACAAAACAGCCACAGTTGAAAGGTTTAAAAATATTTAATAATAAATAATAAAAACACAAGACAATACTTCTTACTACACAGGGCTAGTCAAGAGTTCAGATATCACGGAGAAATGTTTAAAATAATACCACAGAAAAGTTCTGACATCACAGAAAAATAAACTAGTCTAATCTTCCTGTTTCCTAGCTATAGCTAAGAGACACCACAGTTCTAAAAGAAACTTACGTAAAGAAACAGGCAGTGCTGGTGATGTTGGATGTCCTCAAGAGAAATGCAAAATGCTCTCTTATTCTCTCTCTTTAAATTGATAACACAGAGCTGCTTCACATGACATCATTCTTCAGTCTTCTTTGGTGTTCCCAGGCTAACAGAAACTACATTTATATTCTTTACACCTGGTCAGAAACCAGAGCAATAAAGGACATTTATGCATGGAAATTCTAGCCATTAACTCTGGTTTTAAAACAATAGGCAGGATGCCTCCCTCAAGACATATCGGCTCTGAATTTTGACATCAAAGATGGTCATAAAATGCTTGACTTAGCTTTCTTACAGCAGAGTGCACTCTTGTTACATTTTTGCAGTTCAATATCCAATGCAATCTTTTCACATTTAAGAGAACAAGCCTGTGGCTTACATTAATATTTACAAATGACAGAATTAACTACAAAATTCTATCTGGCTAGGCTGGCAGCCTTCACCTATCTTCACACATCTCCCCCCTGGAGAACTCAAGCTAGTTTTTCAAGTGACCCTTGAGAAATGTTGCTTGAGAGGGTTACGTCTATCTGAGTATACCTAACCCCATTCTCTGTCTTCAGAGCCAATCTGCATTGGCATTGCTAATCCAACTGCGGTGCTGTACTGACATGTCATATGTTTGCAACCCTAGGTTCCATTTTAGCAACCTGGCATTTTGCTTGCTGGCTTTGTTCTTCCCTGTCAGGTCTGTGAGGGGAGCAGCTATGGTACTACAACTGGGGATGAACTTTCTGTAGTACCCTGCTGTCCCTAAGAATGCCCTCACCTGCTTTTTGGTAACAGGTGCAGGCCAGGACTGATTGGCTTCCACTTTGTCAGGTTCTGGCCTGATCTTACCACTCCCCACTCTATGTCCCAGGTAGGAGATCTCTGCTATATCCACCAGACATTTGCTCAGCTTGATGGTCAGCCCTGCTCTCTCTAGTCCGCCCAGCACCTCCCTGAAATATTGAAGATGCCCTTGCCAGGAATGGGTGTAGATGGCAATATCATCTAGAAAAGCAAGGGCAAACCCTCCTGCTTCTGCTAGGATATGATCTACTAGCCTCTGGAAAGTTGCTGGGGGATTCTTCATCCTAAAGGGCATCTTTGTGCATTCATACAAATCAAAAGGAGTCACAAAGGCTGACTTCTCTTTAGCACTGGGAGTCAAGGCCACCTGCCTGTAACCCTTGGTAAGATCAATGGTTGTAAGATACTTAGCCTCACCCAGCTGCTCTAGGGCCTCATCTGTCCTAGGCATGGGGTAAGCATCTGATTCTGTGGGACTATTTAATTTCCTGTAGTCCACACAGAAACTGGTGCTGACATCATTCCTTGGCACCAGCACCACTGGGGAGGCCCAGGAGCTGTTGGACTTTTGAATCACCCCTAGTTCCAACATCATCTGTATCTCCTTCCTCAGAGTCTGTTTGACTCTCTCAGCCACCCTATAAGGGGCCTGCCTAATAGGCCTTAGGGGTCCTGAATCCACCTGGTGCTGCACCAGGTGGGTGCACCCTGGTTTCCCAGTGAACATGTCCCCAAACCCGTGTAGCACTGCTCGGATTTCTCGAACTTGGGTAGGAGATAAGTGTTGGGCACTGAGGTGTCAGTCTGAGCCTCACTGAGGAAATCAGTCACCAGATCTCCCTCAGACACCCACTGCAATCCACTGCAAATACTCAGCACAAGGGCCTCCCTATCATGGTAAAGTTTCATCATGTTAACATAATACAATTTGTGCCCCTGCCTTTTGCCTAGCGGTTTCACCATGTAGTTAATATCACTTATCTTTCTTACTACCTTGTAGGGTCCCTCCCAAGCTGCTTGCAACTTGTTGTGTCTGACAGGAATGAGAACCTTTACCTGCTGCCCTACAGCATACCCTCTAGCTTGAGCATTCCTGTCATACCACACCTTTTTCTGTTGTTGGACTTCTGCCAGGTTTTCCTGGGCCAAGCCCATGAGTTCCCTGTGCCTTGTCCTGAGGTTTAGGACATATGCCACAAAAGACACCATGTGAGATTTATACTCACCTTCCCAGTCATCACAAATTAAATCTAGAGGTCATCTCACCCTATGCCCATGCAGCAACTCAAAGGGTGAAAAGCCTGTGAATTCCTGGTGAACCTCTCTGTAAGCAAACAACAGATGGAGCAAATATTTGTTCACTCCCTCTTAAACTGGTCTGCAAATGCCCGTAGCATGGACTTGATTGTAAAGTTAAACCTCTCAACAATACCATTAGTCTAGCGATGGTAGGGAGTGGTCTTCAGGTGCTTCACCCCACAGTACTTCCTCAGACAAGCCAGCAGGTCTGACATGAAATTGGCACCTCTTTCAGTCAGTATTTCTTTTGGGAAACCTACCCTGCTGAAAATCTCTAACAAAGCATTTGCCACCTCTTCTGCCTCAATGGAGGACAGAGCCACTGCTTCAGTGTATCATGTAGCATAATCCACCACCACTAAGATATACTTTTTCCCAGTGGAACTTGGGGTACTCAAATGCCCCACAATATCCTTAGCTACCCTCTGAAATGGCTCCTAAATCACAGGCAAAGGCATCAAAGGAGCTCTCACCTTGTCTCCTGCTTTGCCTACCATTTCGCACTGCTCATAGGTCCTGTAGTACCCTGTTACATCTCTGGAAATTCCAGACCAATAGAAGTTCTGCATAATATGTATCTTTGTACGTTTTATGCCTATATGACCTGCAAAGGGAATATCATGGGCTATGGCTAAGTGCCAGATGGTAGGCTCTAGGCACTACCAACTGCTGTACCCTCTCACCTTCCAGCCCTCCCTCAGGGCTCCACTCTCTATACAGTTACCCTTTGTCCTATTATACAGATTCTCCCTTCCCTTGAGAATCAAGTGCCACCCTAGCTACCTGCCTCAGGCCTTGCAATGTAGGGTCTGAGAGCTGAGCCTGGCTCAACTCTCTCTTTTTGTAACCCTTCCCAGCTCCCCTTCCACAGGAAGTCTGGCATCTTCTGACAGTGGTGCTTCACTGTCAGCCTGGGTATTACTACTGACCTCTACCTTTGTAGTCACTCTGTCCAAGGGAACATTAGTACCCACAAATAGCTGTGGCTCATACTCGGTCTCACTGCCACAGAGTAGCCCCCCTCCCTGAAGTAACCACCTCACCAGTCATGGCTGCAAGTATGCAGTCTGCCTGGGTCTCTCCCAGGCTACCAGAATCACATGCTTGTCTCCACGCCTGACTGCGTGTAACTGTATAAACACATGGTACTGCCTCATCCAAATCCTTCCCTATCAGGACATCTGCAGGATGGTAGTTCGGTACCTCTGTTGTCTCAAGACAACTTACTATTGGCATTTTGTCTTTCACACTTACTGGTTCTCTCACTTTTTGTTCCCAACCTTGCCTCCATGGACATCTGTATACCACATGGCCCCACTGGTTGCAGTCAAAACATTTAACCCTAGGTTCTGGATGTGTACCTGGACTAGCTATCCCTGCTACTGGCAGATTCTGTTGGGGCAGTCTGTGCTGCCCACCATGGGTTTCTTTTGACCCAAGAGCAGTACTGGGGGTCCCTTTCCTGTGCAGAGATTCCCTGCTTGCTAGGCATAAGTCTCCCTTCTTCCCCAATTCCTCTGAAGTAGCACATTGTCTATCAGCTAACCAGATCCTCATGTCCTCAGGCAAAGTTCTAAGGGCTTATTTCTTCAACAAAAGGTCTGCCAGCCCTTCAGAAGTGGTGACCTGACATCCACTCACCCACCTATGAAAATAAGTGCTCAGTTCAGCAACATATTCACACACACACTTTAATTTGCCTTGCGTCTATGCTCATGGAACTTTTTCCTATAAATTTCAGGTGTTAGCTTAAAACATTCTAACAACAATGACAGCTTTACCATGGAGTAAGGGAGTCAGGAACCAATACCATGCTGTTTACATACCCTCTCAAACATATGAATAAAACTATAAAAATATCCCCCTCTTTAAACTGCAGAAGAAATTTACTGACATTTTGTGCTTCTGGGGTCCAGTTACTCCCTTCCCCATTACCTCCATGACTCTGGCAAAGAGTCAACATCTCCCTCTCATGCTGCTTCTGCCTCTCCTTTTCCTCAGCTTCCAGGCATAGCAGTTTCTTATTCGCCTCAGCCTGAAGACATCTCAGTCTCTCAGCTGCTTCTGTTTCCAAACACCTGGCCTCCAACTGAAGTCTCTTTACCTCCAGATGGATTTTTAAGTTCTCTGCAGAAAGGTTGAGCTGTCCATTCTCTGAGGGTGGTACACCCCCCACTGCCAGTCTGATCATCCTCCTAGTTGCTGCTTTGTGATGCAGCTGTGACCAAAGCTGCAATCATGTATGCCTTAGTCTGGCTTCCATGCACCAGTCCCTTAACCTGGCACATCTCAGCCAGCTGGGTCCTTGTCAGCTTTCCATTCTCCACTGCTGACATGCTGCCTGCTCTCCTTGACTAACTAAGCTAACAAAAAAAATAAAACAATTGTGATCTGAACTCTGAGTATTCACAGCATGGCTGATTTAGAATACAAAACACCTTCAGTGATCACTGTACACAAGTTACAGGAATTCACTCTACCCACACCACTACAAGCCAATTAATATTTGCAACCAATTAATATGTGATGTGGATATCCCACCACTGCCACCAATTAATATGGGACACCCGTGTCCTGGCCCAGCAATCAAGGAGCCTCAATCCTCACCACTAACACCAGTGAGGGGGGTCCATATAGGAAAAGGATAATAAACACACACACAGTAAAGTACAATTTCCCTTAAGAGCACATAGAGATCACAATCAGTCTGGGGCTGGTTCCTCCTTTTCTCTCCAAGTCCCCAATAAGACTACCCACTGGCACAGCTATAGGGTCCAGATCTCAGCCTAGTGGGCAAGCTAAATCCTACAGCACCCTCTCTGTCCAACCAGCACTTCATGTCCATGCCCAAGTAGCTGACACATGCACACTTTGAGATAAGAGTTATATACAACCCCACAGATACTCCTAGGGAAGGCTGGCATAGGTTCTCCAGTTGTGCCCCATGTCTGCCCAGTCTAAAATGTAGTACCAGCTGCCACCACCCACTAATATTTATCAGCTACTCAAAGACCCTTAAAGGGATGTCCAATTATAAAAGTGCAGTATTATATCCAAATGGTAAGTGTGACCTAACAGTCAAGACTTATTTGGAGTGACTTGGTACAGCATCACTATATACATTCAAAGTACTCTTAGAGCTTAAATTATCTCTACACAAAACAGACACAGTTGAAAGGTTTAACAATATTTAATAATAAATAATAAAAACACAAGACAATACTTCTTACTACACAGGGCTAGTCAAGAGTTCAGAGATTACAGGGAAATGTTTAAAATAATACCACAGAAAAGTTCTGACATCACAGAAAAACAAACTAGTCTAATCTTCCTATTTCCTAGCTGTATCAAAGAGAAAACACAGTTCTAATATAAACTTACTTAAAGAAACAGGGAGTGCTGGTGATGTTGGATGTCCTCAAGACAAATGCAAAATGCTCTCTGATTCTGTCTCTTTAAACTTATAACACAGAGCTGCTTCACATGATGTCATTCTTCACACTTCTCTGGTGTTCTCAGACTAACAGAAAGTACTTTTATATTCTTTACACCTGGTCAGAAACCAGAGCAATAAAGGACATTTATACATGCAAATTCTAGCCATTAACTCTAGTCTTAAAACAATAGGCAGGATGCCTCCCTCTAGACATATCGGCTCCGAATTTTGACATCAAAGACAGTCATAAAATGCTTGACTTAGCATTCTTACAGCAGAGTGCACTGTTGTTACATTTTTGCAGTTCAATATCCAATGCAATCTTTTCACATTTAAGAGAACAAGCCTGTGGCGTACATTAATATTTACAAATGACAGAATTGTATACAAAATTCTATCTGGCTAGGCTGGCACCCTTCACCTATCTTCACAGTAGGTGACAGTATTTCAGTCCTTTTCCGAATTATAATTCAGCTGGTAAGAGATTAAATCTCTGCAGTAGAGTATTCTTATATTCCAATAATCCTCACAGCTGTTGCTTCCATTTTTCCTAATAATATTGCTCACTGTACAGATAGTTCTATCCAGTTGCCCATTGAATTTTGGACAGTACACACTGGACATTACATTTTTAAATTCCCAGTCATATGCAAATCTTCTGAATTCCATAGGTTTGTATTATGGACACATCCTTTTTCAGGGATGCCTACTTTAATGAACTTACCACATTTGCACTTGTGTCTGTCGATTTGATTATTTAAGGGAACCAGGAATAATAATGTGCACAAATGAGAGACATGGTTCTTTGAAATGAAACAACTCTTCCCTTAGTCTGCATCATGGATCACTTGATACTGAATATGTTCTCATTTCTGTAAGAATTTTCATTCCTGGCCAGTACATTATGTCTTTTCTTACTTTGCACTTTCTAATCCACAGGTGTAACATGTGGGTTGCCTTATTCGTGTATTTTCTCAGATAATTTTTAACTATTGTTTTTATTAGCTCTAACCATTAAGGTCTATAAACAACCTGTTTCTTCCTTCAAAGAAAAATACAACTGGATTTCTTTTTTACTAATGATTCATGCTAATAGTAGAATCTTACTTTTAATTTATTTCAGTAACTGCATTTCTAAGTCAGTCTCAGTAGATCTCTGGAATTCTTATCTTTTCTTCTTCTGTCAGTGGTAACTATGGTACCATACAACGAATCTCTAATTTTTCAAAAAACTTTGGTGAACATGCGATCAATGCATTTTTTTGTGTGTAATTCCTTTTCTGGTCTGTGTTTTATTTTCAGATCATGCCTCTGAAGATTAAGTAGCTTCCTCTTCGGTCTCAGAGGTGCCTTATCCAAATTCTTCTTGAATATGCTTTTCAAGGATTTGTAATCTGTTTCTACTTAAACTTCTGTACAACAGACATATTTATAAAATTTCAGATATCCAAACACTATTGTGAATGATTCCTCTTTACAGATTCTGCACCATTCTGAATGCTATTTGCAATACAGATGACTTATTCATATCATACTGTTTTAACAATGGTGCCTGTATAACTATTTTTTTTAGAAGCGTAGGTGTCTCAATTATATTAGGTGCAAACTTTGCATACTGTGTAATTCTTGGAACCTCTGTAATTTCTTTTCTACTTTTGGCACTTGCACAATTGTTCTGATGTCTTTGTATATTTTTGTTTATTACAGTACGTCTTTACAGGGAGCAAATGGGTAGAATAAGGTTAGAGAGCATCTTATGCCTTTGTTAACACTCAGAAGTTTATGATATTTGTTTATTAATTGTCAGCATTAACTGAAATTGGATTAATTGAGATGGTCAAGATAGTCCATTAACAGTACATCAAATAAGATCAACATTGCTGGATAAAAGAATGCAGGAGTTATTAAATCAACAGAGTATAGAAATATTGATAAACACTCTGCCAATGTGTCTAATAGAGTTTCTTCATGATACCTATGCTATCAAAGTCAACATGTCAAGTACAACAGACAAAACTATATTACAGAAAGTTCACCACAATCTATTCCTTATTATGTCTGGCATAGGTTAGTGACACCCCTAAAAGTAAATGTACTGTAAGACTAGGGTCTACTTGGCTGTGCTAAAGCCTTCTAGAATCTACTGGGACCTAGGTTATCTATGATAACTCCATTATATATTTAAGAAATCTCTAAGTCTAGTCCAGACAATATCATGCTATCTACAAAGATTCATAGGTAAGTAACATAGATAAGGTTCCAACTTACTCGAAAATGCAAACTCTTTACCCTTCCTTTTGGCTAGCTGCTGTTCTGTCCTTTGAATGTCCCTTAATAATTGCCAACACCCTGATGGGTGAGGTGGGCAGGTAGTGTTCCAGTCCCTAGTAATAGACTTTTTAACTTTCAAAGTCACCAAATATAAAAGAAGATGAGGTACTTGCAGATGTGAAAGAGTGACATATAACATTAGCAACTTCTTATCCTTCTGTGCGATACATTATATCTTTGCCAACCTCTCACAAAATGGTGCCAGAAGTTCTGAAGTATTGGCCACTGCCACAATATATGCTCCTATGAGGATTTCTACTAGCATATTGACAACACCAACAGGCAAGAGAGTTACATGGGGATATGGAATATAGCTTATCCTGCATCAGAAACAGAAAGCATTTCCATATAAAGTTATTCCATCTGGGGGAAGAAATTACTTTTTTTTTAGGAAGTTACAACATAAGCAAGAATCGATCTTTAATATTTACCATGCTACCTGCTTCAGGAATATCTTTCATCACCTCCGCCACTAGGTTGTAATAAGTTTGGGCTAGTATAACCATTAAATGAGCTAGAGATGCTCTCTTAGCCAAAGGTATCATGCAGTTAATGCCTAGTGATTGCACTAGCAGGGAGAAAAAGGTGTGCTGTATTTGCTGTGAACAAACTATCCCACTGAATATAGATTTCAGTTGAAATCTACAGAATATATGCCCCTTAGGAACATTCTACTCTTCTACTAGATCTACAAATGGTTCAATGTATAGTTGAACAGTAAATACAAGACCTTTAGCCAACCATGGGAAATCCCATGTTGCTTTACAGAGTTTATGATGAGCTCCAAATAGAAATGTCGTATGTGCACTGACATTTATAGTGTCTGTCTTCCCCAGGAATGTACATACTCCAAACCATATATCTATCTATCTATATATATATATATATATATATATATATATATATATATATATATATATATATATATATATATATATGTGTGTATATGTATTGTGAACTGTCTATATAGAGTGTCACTTAAGCTAATAACCTTAGGCAATAGGTAAGAGTGAAACCTGTTTAGGATATTGCCGCCGAGCTACCTCGAAAGTGAAGGGGGGAGTGTCTTAAGGTTCCAACTATACACCATATGCATAACCCCTGCCAAAGGAGGATCTGGTGAGTATAAATCTGCAGCAAACTGTATGATAGTCACTTGATAAGTTACTGTAAAGTTTGGCAGTTGTAGGCCCCTATGTGATTGAGGACGTAGCATACTCCTGGGGAACCTCTAGGTGGGATGGCATGTTATAAGATTCTCCTAAGGCCATTATCCCATTAAGGAATTTTCATTGGCAGTCCTTGGACAATATGCACATTTTGGGGTAATAGGATTGTTTTGAGTACTACAAACTTGATTTGAAAAGAAACAATCTATATTTCGTATTCTCATATATTTGAATCTAGATGATTCTGTATTAGCTGAACATTTATTCCCTTTGTTGCCTGTGAGGTGTTAACGAGAGTGACATCTAAGTATATGAAGAAGGCTGGATTCAAGCAAAAGTTGCATTAACTATCTTGAGCATATGTTAAGTCCACTCTAGGAAACAAAAGTTATAGATTTAGAAGGGTTGGGCTTATATCCTGACACAGACTGCCAGTTACTGAAAACATCCGAGCAAACCGGTAAATCATGGTGTAGATCAGATAAGAACAATAAAAGATTGCCTTATATTGTAATAAAAGGGTGCCTGAAAGGACAGCACTGCTTGACACCTTTAGAAATGATGGCTCAAGGACACAAAGTCTCCAAAGCGAAAAAAAATTAAAAACAGGTTTATTACTTTGCAACTAAGCAGTATGATACAAAATAAACAAAAAAAAATTACTGTTTATTTTTGTATCATACTGTTTAGTTGCAAAGTAAAAAAAATGTTTTTACTTTTTTTTTCACTTTGGAGACTTTGTGTCCTTGAGCCTTCGTTTGTTTCCTGAGTTGCAGTTTGGATTTGTTTGTTAGGATTACACCTTTATAAATGATGATATAGGGGCTGACCCACACCACAGCTGAATATCCTTGATACATAGTCACTATGGTATTGATAAATGAGGGAGGAAATGATATTATGCAAAAACCGTAAGTAAATGTTGCCATTTGATGCTGTCAAAGGCATTTACCACATCTGATGACAATAATCCTACTGGGGAATTGCTAGCTTCCAGCCATAATAAGGCCCTAATAATGGGGCGTTGAGAAGCTCTGTGCTTAACAAAACCAATTTGGCCTGAGAGTATTAGGGATTGTAAAATAGATGTCAACCTATCAGCTCATATCCCTATAACTATGTTATTGTTAACATTAAATAGACAAATATGTCTACAGTTGGAGACAGACATAGGTTCATAGGTTCATAGGTTCATACTAGGCTATCTGCCCAAGGGCATTTATAAGCCTAGCCCATAGTTATTTGGCTTTCGCCACCCCTTTAGTTTGAATAAAACTATGCCTATTATTTTGCTGTGCCTCTGTCAAGCAGTGACACTGAAGTAATCCCTGGGGTATATCTGCGATCCCCCATCCATTGGTCAAGATTCCTCTTGAACAAGGCCAGCGAGGTGCTCTGCCTCACATGTACCGGGATTTTGTTCCACAGCATAGGGAGTCTCTGGGTGATGAATCTGTCCCTCCAGCATGTTCTATTAATAACCCTGTCAAGGTTTAAGTCTCCCGCCCTTGTGGTTCTGAGGGATCTAGATTTTTTGAGGTGAAGCATATTCATCAAATCAGGGTTTGACGTGGCCTTATATGTCAGGCACAGGTCACCTCTGAGCAAGCGGTATGAGACTGAATAGAGCTGGAGTTCTTTCAGTCGGGCAGCATAAGACATATTTTCGAGACCCTTTATCCTTTTGGTGAGGACCTTTTGGGGCCTTTCCAGCTGCTGCAGGTGTCTGGTCAGATACATTCGAATGGGGCATTGTACTCAATCATAGGTCTAATGAGTGATGAGTACAGGGCGATGACCTCCCTTGATCTAGATGTGAATCCCTTCATGATCAGGTGGGCAATGTAGAAGGTTTTCCTAACTACTTTAGCAACATGAGTGTCAAGAAGGCTACTGTCAACCTGGGTCCCCAGATCCCTGATGACTTCTTCTGTGCTCAGTGGATTGCCACCTATATGGTAGCTAGGGGTAACCTTGTTTTTCCCGAAGGGTATGACTATGCATTTCTTGGCATTTAACTTTAGGCCATGGCTCTGGCACCAGTTATCCGTTTCTGTGAGGCCCTTCTGAAGGATATCTATGTCAGATGTGTTTTCGACTATGGCGCCCAGTTTGCAGTCATCTGCAAACTTTGTCAGCCATAACCCTCCTGTGTTTGCTTGTACTTCAGAAAAGTAGATGCCGAACAAGAGTGGACCCAGGACTGAGCCCTGTGGGACACCACTTGTGACAGGCTTTGAGTCTGACATGGCTCCAGCAACTCTGACCCTGTGGGTTCTGTCACTTAGCCAGTTTGCAACCCATCTTGTGATGTATGGGTTTACATTCAAGCTGATGAGTTTTTGATGATACCTGAGTGGGGTATTGTGTCGAAGGCCTTTGCCAGGTCAAGGTAGGCTGTATGGACTGCCTTTCCCTCATCAATGGCCTTGGTGACTGTCTCGAAAAAGTCAACCAAGTTTAAAAGGCATGATCTGCCTTTGACAAAGCCAAACTGGGTTGGATCCAAAGTCTGCAAGTTCCCTATGTCTTTATTTATGAGTTCCATTATGATCCTCTCCATGGCTTTGCAGATAAGGCTTGTCAAGCTAATGGGACGGTAATTTCCAGGGTCGGTGGAGGCACCGCCCTTGTGAAGTGGGACCACAGTCGCGCCACTCCTTGGTTACGTATCCTGAGGTGAGGCTAAGATTAAACAGCTGTCCTAACTGCGGGTTTAATTCCTCATTGAGTTCATGGAGCACACAGCCGGGGACACCATCCAGTCCCATGGATGCTGTGTTTTTTGCTTTGGAGAGAGCAGTTCTCACATGGGCGTTGGAGATGTTTGGGGGCTACAATCCTCTGGTATAGATATCTCTCCTTTTGGGGGGGAGGGGGGGGGAGAAGTTTGCATTGAACCTGTCAGCCAGTATGTTGGCAATGTGTGTAGGTTCAGTAATCTTCACATCATTTTGAACTAATTCTGAGCATATCTGGGAGTTTCTTCCTAGGTTTCTAACATAGCTAAAGAAGGCCTTATGATTGTCTTTTGAATCCTTGGCGATTTTTCTCTCAAAATTTGCCTTGGATGATTTTATGAGAGCTCTTAGTTTTTTATTTATAATGATCAAGGGTGTCACCTTTCAAGGATTTTGCTCTATCTTGTAGTAGCTTCCTCCTTTTGTTGTAGAGCTTGTTTATGGCTGGGGTCCACCAGACTGGACGCTTGCCTTTGGTACAAAGAGTCTTAGTTTTGTTTGGGATTGCCTGATCCATGCAGTCCTGTAGGTGCTGGTAGAAGGCGTTTGTAAGTGATTCAGCGGTTTGAGTAATGTTTACCACTGGCTCAGGGGCCTTAAAGGAGACCACACTAGTTTTTAGAAGTGTGAAGTCGGCTTTTGAGAAGTTTTTCACTGTGGTCTTTTTTGTTTCGGGGGGGGCGGGATGAGGACCTCCAGCGAGATTAGTTTATGATCTGATCTCACCAGTGAGGGGTATACTTCCGGTGTTGAACATTGTGATCCCATGTTCATGATGATGAGATCAAGTATGTTTTCTCCTCTTGTGGGGATGGTGACTAGTTGTTCCATGGCATTTGAGTTTATGAACTCCAGGAACCTTTGGGCTAGAGTGTTTGGGCTTGAGTAGTGTTCCCAGTCTATATTAGGGTAGTTGAAGTCACCTAGTATGATGGTGTTTGGAGATACATTTATCCCCTCCATTGTTTTCAGGAAGGCCATGTGAGGTTCCTGAGTTTGAGAGGGTGGCCTGTAACATGCTACAAATTACAGAGCAGTCTTGCCTATGGTTAATTGCACCTGGATGGTCTCCGATGCATCGTGCGTTGCCACCAACATTGAGGTGTGGGTGTCCTTTATGAATATGGACACCCCCCTCCTTTCTTGGTGTTGTCCGGATTTTGGGGCGGAGCATGATATGAGGTGAAACCTGCTAGTGCTGGGGTGCTCTCAGGAGCCTTGAACCAGGTTTCTGTCACAGCACAGACATCGATGTTCTCCATACTGAGAAGGGCCTCGAGTGCGTGCATCTTGAGATTGAGACTTCTGGCATTGAGCAGCATTACCCTTAGTTTTTACTTTTTGTGTTCTAGGGTGGTAGGTTTAGAATTTGAGCCTTGCCTAAAAGGCACTATGGGGTGGCAAGAGCCTTTGCCAATATCCGGAAGCCTAGGGTGACAGGTGCAAGCCGTCCCTTGCGAAGCAGCGTGGCTTGTCCAGCATGTCATCCCAGGCAGACAGACATTAGATCCCCTTTGAATGACACCAGAATTTAAGCCAATTATTAAAGCTGATCATCTTATCACTGTATTGTGGCATCATTCTAGGTGAAGGTAGGATACTGCTCAAGGTCAGGGTCATACCTGCCTGGGCTACATAATCAGAGAGCTCCTCAATGTCTCTTTTCATGTAGTCCAAGGAGGTACGTCTCAGGTCGTTGACACCAGCGTGGACAATGACTGAGTCGTACTTGTACCTGCTGTTGAGAGACCTGAGTGCTTGTGTTATGTGGCGGATTCTAGTGCCCAACAGGCAGCTTACTGTGACCTTCTCCTTACTCAGTCTGGTGAGCGGGACGTCAGTGTGTCTGACTATGGAGTCACCTATGACAAGTATGTTTGGTGTTGTATTTGGCCTTAAGGGCAATGACTGCTTTGCACACTGATTTTGTTGTTTATGTGTTGTTTGTGTGGTGTATTGAGTTTGCAGTTGCTTGGGTGTCTGCTTTGGAGGCCTCTGCTGTTTAGGTAAATTTTTACTCAGAGCCTCCGAGTATGTCTTAGTGTGTTTATGTGTTTGATTCAGTGGTGTGGTTGAGTTATGTGAGACTGGTATTGTGGTGTGTGTAGTTGCCTTCTCCTCCTGCCTGGTCTTGCCAGTCCTGAGTTGAGAGAGCTCAGCCTCCAGTCTGGCTAAATAGCTGCATCTCTCACAAGTGTTAGTGTTACATGGGAGGAGGAGATGGTTGTCCGTGTACATGAGGCAATTGTAACATTGTCTCAGAATTCCCAGATTCACCAAATGGGCAGGAGAGGACGCCAGCATCTGACCCTTCGACATGCTAGAAAGAATTATGAGTTGGTATGAGACAGAAAGTAGTGGGCTTAGCAGGAAGTGGGCACTCCTGGGGGTTTTGCTAGTGAGAGATTTGTATAATATAGGAGTGCTTGACCTGCAAAGAGAATGCTTATAAGACAAGGGATATGCTTATAAGACAAGTGCTGAGCTTTTTGAGAAGAAAAAGCTATTTGGAACAAGTGCTGCACTTTTTAGTGTAGGTGTAAACTGTTTAGGTTCCTAACAGAGCAGTTCTAAGGGAAAAATTGAAGAACAGACTTTCTGGAGCCAGAAAGAGTTTAACCTTGTTTAACCGGCGCTGCCCGATGCTGCTCTAGTGGCAACTCCGCGCTAAATCACGCTAAAGCATGTTAAAGCGTGCTTGATAGCAGGAGCTGGAAAGAAGCAGGAATAGACCCAAAAGGGAAAATAAAACTACAGTTTCAAGTCAGTAACCACCTCTACAGGGGGCAGGGAAGCTACTCAATGTTAGTCACTGCCACTGATGAACAGAGAGACCCTCCTTCAGCCCAAGCAAAAATGGCCTCACAGAAACTTTCAAACAGTTCAGGAACAGCAAGCCTGTAACTAAACTTTTTTAACTCTCAGAAAAGTGGGAAAAAAGCAAGATTTTTTTTGTTTTTGTTTTTTACAGGGATAGCAGAGGTTCACAAGTAATATCAAGTTATAACAGTGCAGTAAATGACCCCACACAAGAGTGCTAGGTCAAGGACAGAAAATATGCAAGTTTTAATAAAAACGATTTAAAATTAAGTGCAAACAGGAAATTCAGCAAACAGCTTTTGGTTGTGCTCTAAATACAGCTACTAATACAGAAATCAAGTTTAACAAGCCAGAAAATGCTCAAGCTAGGCAGCTATGCAGAAAAACTTAGCAAATAAACAGAGAAAAATACTTAAAATCTCAAAGTGGCTCCTTCTTCTCTCAGCGTTGTTTCCTCTTGGAGGGTGCTTCACCAACAGCCAACAAGCCTGAAAAGACGCTCAAACCACGAGGCAACTAGGTTTTAAGAGAGGAAGATGAAGGAGTTATGGAAATGACCCCTAGTGGCCAATAAAACTACAGTTTCAAGTCAGTAACCACCTCTATGGGGGGCAGGGAAGCTGCTCAATGTTAGTCACTGCCACTGACGAACAGAGAGACCCTCCTTCAGCCCAAGCAAAAATGGCCTCACAGGAACTTTCAAACAGTTCAGGAACAGCAAGCCTGTAACTGAACTTTTTTAACTCTCAGAAAAGTGGGAAAAAGCAAGATTTTTTTTGTTTTGTTTTTTACAGGGATAGCAGAGGTTCACAAGTAATATCAAGTTATAACAGTGCAGTAAATGACCCCACACAAGAGTGCTAGGTCAAGGACAGAAAATATGCAAGTTTAAAAAAAAAATGATTTAAAATTAAGTGCAAACAGGAAATTCAGCAAACAGCTTTTGGTTGTGCTCTAAATACAGCTACTAATACAGAAATCAAGTTTAACAAGCCAGAAAATGCTCAAGATAGGCAGCTATGCAGAAAAACTTAGCAAATAAACAGAGAAAAAATACTTAAAATCTCAAAAGTGGCTCCCTTCTTCTCTCAGCGTTTTTTCCTCTTGGAGGGTGCTTCACCAACAGCCAACAAGCCTGAAAAGGCGCTCAAACCACGAGGCAACTAGGTTTTAAGAGGAAGATGAAGGAGTTATGGAAATGACCCCTAGTGGCCAATAAAACTACAGTTTCAAGTCAGTAACCACCTCTACAGGGGCAGGGAAGCTGCTCAATGTTAGTCACTGCCACTGATGAACAGAGAGACCCTCCTTCAGCCCAAGCAAAAATGGCCTCACAGAAACTTTCAAACAGTTCAGGAACAGCAAGCCTGTAACTGAACTTTTTTAACTCTCAGAAAAGTGGGAAAAAAGCAAGATTTTTTTTGTTTTTGTTTTTTACAGAGATAGCAGAGGTTCACAAGTAATATCAAGTTATAACAGTGCAGTAAATGACCCCACACAAGAGTGCTAGGTCAAGGACAGAAAATATGCAAGTTTTAAGAAAAAAACGATTTAAAATTAAGTGCAAACAGGAAATTCAGCATAGTGTCTTTAAGTGAGTGCTTCCAGGAAGGGTCATGTTAAGTTGGGTAGAAGCCATTAAACATGCATTTAGGAGAAGTGTAATGGCTGGAGTTAGGAGATGTTTATATACTTCAGCTGTTAGACTGTCACCCCTGGTGCCTTATTAGTTTTGCGCTTTTTAATAACAGTAAGCACCTCTTGCGCTGTAAAGGCATCTTGCAGATTTCATTCCTGTTCTGCAATTAGAGTCAGCAAAGGTAATAATGTTATTGAGACTGTGGTTTGATCCTGAGATAGAGTCCCTGATTCTGTGGACTCCACATAAATAACCTGATAGTGTGCATCAAAGCGTGACAAGATGTCTTTGAGTGTTGTACTTTCATTTCCCCCTTCCTTTGGTTTGAAAAGTGCGTTGCACCAAATTTCTCCTACTTTTCCTGGATAGGCGAGAATAAAGCTGTAGATAAATCTCAGTGTACTGCAACCTCCGCTTATTGGGTGCTGTTTGGTCTATTTAGTAATAATATTTTGTACTAGCCTTAATCGAATTAAGCTTTGATAAAGAGGGTTTCCCTCATAGTTTTTCCTGGGCTTGATCCCGAGAAATTTGTTGAAATTATTTCTGCAATAACTTTAAAGTCACTATACCATTGCTTCAATAACTTGTTTGCCCAAGCACTTAACTCAATTCTTGTGACTTTTTCAGCATCAAAATTCAGTTTAATTTACATTAGAACATGGCCATTATATTTGAGATGTGTCACTCTTGTTTTACATTTGCTCTTATTTATGTCATTTTAATCTGTTCAACAGCTGTATCAGTGTTTGCTGTGCTCATATTGTGTGTGATCCCACAATAAAAGATCACCAAATATGTTTCTAACACTTACAAGTTTAGAATTATGATTGCAACTCTTTCTAATAACTTTGATGCTTATAGAATACCAAAGAGAAATTAAAAAAAACGTACCTTAATAACTGCCTACTGACAATTCAAAGCTTTCTTCATTTATCTTTGTTTTTCAGAATCCGTGCTTAGCATCTAGCATGGAAAACAATGTACCATTTCTCATTGTTGTGGCTACTTCATCAACTACAAACAATGGACACATCTTCTTTAACATTTTGTTCAGATATGCAAGTCTTGTTTTGCTTTATTACAGCAATCCAGCAGGTTTACTACTATCATGTTCTTTTGGCTCTGACAGGTTCTAACTCACACTTGAGCATTTCATTTACTACAATTCCGATTCATTTCTAGTAATATTTTCTATGGAGTGTATACTACTGATGTAACATCAGGATTTATTTGCACATGAAGCTTTGCTAGCAAACTTCCCAAGTATGTAAATCAGTGCAGTCATAAATAATTTCATTGCTATGTGCAGATTATTGAAGATTTCTCTTTAATTACATGACTGTGTTTTATATAACTCTACCTGGTGTTGTTAGCAATATACACAAAAGCTACTTTTTCTATGTCTTTCAACACCAATACCACAAAAGTATTTTCACAAAAAATGTATACTTTGCAGCTATGTCTAGTTTAAATACAGAACTTTGATTGTTAATTCTCACCATTTCTTGCAAATAACCTGATATGCAGTCTTGTTTATGTGCATCCCATGCATTTACAATTGAGTGCATCAATTCTCTTAACTGTAATAGTCCCAATTAGAGCTTCTTTTGATACAACTCTTTTTTTATTTTTCTGTCCAGCAACATTAACATTCTTTTGAAACACGTTTCTTTCCTTTTTGCAAAAATTTCTATCTTCGACTTTTCAAAATTGATAAAAGCAAGTTATGTTTATAAAAGATGACTAAATAAAGGGCTTTACAAATGGGAAGATAGCTTTTAAAGTATGGCTGGTATTCATAGTTGTCGTATGAACCATACAAAATGTGTGGAATTCTGTTTTACATGCTTTGCAGGACTGTTGTGATTCACAGAGCTCCCTACCTGTCTAGATGCACCACTATGCCCTTAGACATCAAGGTTCAGAGTACCACATGTTAATGTGGTGGCCTGTGGGAGGGGTATATATAACTGAGCATTCTAGTGTGCCATCCGGTTAGATGATTAATGTAGTAAGGGATTCATAGGGGCCTGGACTGCAAATATGCTGAGCATGTATAATATTTTGAGACACACAACTATGGCTTTCAATGGTGGGAAATTGAGAAGGGTGAAACAGAGATGCTTCACTCTGCACAGATAATTGATGTAAGTAAGTTATGCTGTATGCAAATGGGAGTGCATGCAAGTTAATGTCTGTATGCCTGTATGCCACTGTGTACATAGGAATAGGGGCTGAGCTGCACACTTGTTCAAAGTGCAGAGTGGAATAATTTATAGTCATATTCCCAGTTAGAAAGGTGCTTGGTATCACATCTGGACAGAGGAAGGACGCCAAGTTGACATGGTGGTGGAATGAGGAAGTACAGGAGAGTATAGAGAGAAAGAGGTTGGCAAAGAAGAAGTGGGATTGTCAGAGAGATGAAGAAAGTAGACAGGAATATAAGGAGATGAGGTGCATGGCAAAGAGAGGTGGTGAAGGCTAAGGATAAGGCATATGAAGAGTTGTATGAAAGGTTGGACACTAAGGAGGGAGAAAAGGACCTGTACCGATTGGCTAGACAGAGGGACCGAGCTAGGAAAGATGTGCAGCAGGTAAAGGTGATAAAGGATAATGAGGGAAACATACTTACAAGCAAGGAGAGTGTGTTGAGCAGATGTAACGTGTACTTTGAGGGGTTGATGAATGAAGAGAACGAGAGGGAGAGAAGGTTGGATGATGTAGGGGTAGTGAATTATGAAGTACAATGGATTAGCAAGGAGGAAGTAAGGATAGCTATGAAGAGAATGAAGAATGGAAAGGCTGTTGGCCCAGATGACATACCTGTGGAAGCATGGAGGTGTTTAGGTGAAATGGCAGTGGAGTTTTTAACCAGATTGTTTAATGAAATCTTGGAAAGTGAGAGGATGCCTGAGGAATGGAGAAAAAGTGTTTTGGTACCAATTTTTAAGAATAAGGGTGATGTGCAGAGCTGTAGTAACTACAGAGGGATTAAATTGATCAGTTACAGCATGAAGGTATGGGAAAGAGTAGTGGAAGCAAGGTTAAGAAGGGACGTGATGATTAGTGATCAGCAGTATGGTTTCATGCCAGGAAAGAGCACTACAGATGCGATCTTTGCTCTGAGAGTGTTGATGGAGAAGTACAGAGAATGTCGGAAGGAGTTACATTGTGTTTTTGTAGACTTAGAGAAAGCATATCACAGGGTGCCTAGAGAGGAGTTGTGGTATTGTATGAGGAAGTCAGGAGTGTCAGAAAAGTATGTAAGAGTGGTACAGGATATGTACGAGGTAGTGTGACAGCGGTGAGGTCTGCGGTGGGAGTGACGGATGCGTTTAAGGTGGAGGTGGGGTTACATCAAGGATCAGCTCTGAGCCCTTTCTTATTTGCAATGGTGATGGACAGGTTGACAGACGAGATCAGACAGGAGTCCCCGTGGACTATGATGTTTGCAGATGACATTGTGATCTGTAGTGAAAGTAGGGAACAGGTGGAGGAGACCCTGGAGAGATGGAGATATGCTCTAGAGAAAAGAGGAATGAAGGTCAGCAGGACTAAGACAGAATATATGTGTGTGAATGAGAGGGTGGATAGAGGAATGGTGAGGATGCAAGGAGTAGAGGTGGTGAAGGTAGATGAGTTTAAATACTTGGGGTCAGTAGTTCAGAGTAATGGTGAGTGTAGAAGAGAGGTGAAGAAGAGAGTACAGGCAGGATGGAGTGGGTGGAGAAGAGTGTCAGGAGTGATTTGTGATAGACGAGTACCTGTAAGAGTGAAAGGGAAGGTCTACAAGAGGGTGGTGAGACCAGCTATGTTATATGGGTTGGAGACAGTGGCATTGACAAAAAGGCAGGAGTTTGAGCTGGATGTGGCAGAATTAAAGATGTTAAGATTTGTACTGGATGGGACGAGGGTAGACAGGATTAGGAATAAGTATATTAGAGGAACAGCCCAGGTTGGAAGGTTTGGAGACAAAGCCAGAGAGGCACGATTATGTTGGTTTGGACATGTGCTGAGGAGGGATGCTGAGTATATTGGGAAAAATATGCTAAGGATGAAGCTACCAGGTAACAGGAAAAGAGGAAGGCCTAAGATAAGGTTTATGGATGTGGTGAGAGAGGACAGGCAGGTGGTTGGTGTGACAGAGCAATATGCAGAGGACAGGAAGAAATGGAAACAGGTGATCTGCTGTGGCGATCCCTAATGGGAACAGCTGAAAGAAGATGAGATGATTCCCAGTTAACGAGATGTTGCCCTTTTGGGAATGTGGATGACTTGATACATAGCATTTCAGTACAGCTCACTCAAATTGGAGGCAAGTTGCACTAAAGTACTATTTATTATGAATACCAGAGTATTTTTCAAATAATAATTAAGATGATATTGTTCTAAACTGTGTAAGAAATATAGATGGAGCTTATTGTTGTTTGTCTTTGATCCTTACTATGCTATTTATATCAGTGAGCAAATGAACAGGTTCCTATTATAACCTCAAACTTGTAAAAGTTCAAATGTTACATGGTCGACACTATATTATCGAACCTTTACAAGTTCGAAGGTTAAAACAAATGGCTCCATATGGCACAGAATGGGAAGATTTCCCTTTACTGCACTGAAGTGTAATCTCTGAGTTGGTAAATTTAAGTAGCAGGGGTGTGGGGGGTGCAAGGGGGCTTGCCCCCCTGCTCAGAGCATTTAGGTAAGTTTTTCTTTTTCTTTTTTTTTATTATATATTTGATGTTTCAAAATTTGCTCATATGGTGTCGATCATATGAGGTTCGAAGTTCTGAAACTTTGAGTATATAATATAGACCCAAATGAACATGTTGCACATTAGTTGTTTAAACTGTGTGTTTTGTTGTTGTATGTGTTTTACCTTTATCTCAAACTTGTATGTTGACATTTCACTGGAAATAATTTTATTGCTGTCTGTAAAAGTGAATAAATATATTTGTTAAAAAAAAAGCAGTGCCATAATTTGTTGCATGCTTATAGTCACAGCTAATACCACATAACCTGAATTTCAAATGTACCATATTTTATGTGCACCTCATGGACTGCTTTCTTGTCTTAATTACAGATATAGCAAATGCTCATTTTATTTCTCAGTTTTGTCTTTTTATTTGAATCTCATCTTGCTTGCATACACTTCTTTACTTAAACTATTAAACTATGTGCTTGTAATTTAATTCACTGTAGATACACCCACAGCCCTACCCCTAATTTCATCATTACTATAACAAAAAAAAAATATGGGCAACAGTCCAAAAGACTTTCTCTCAGTCTAAGTGACTTTATCCTGTGTATGCACTTTCTACAAGAATTCAAGTGAGGTATTAGTAGATGGTACAAGTACACAAGAACTTGTCAGGATGAGTTGAGGTGTTAAAAACAGCAGATGATGACACACTCATGTTTTCCACCTGTTGCAAGTGGGTACTGAGGATGTGTCGGTGTTCAACCTATTTTTGATGCTGCTCTTCTAATTTGTAAGAGAGATTCGACTGGTCAAGGATTAAGAATTAACAGTCTGAGACTAGTTGATGGTGGGATGCACAGAGTGAGGGAGCTAGATGCAGTGGTGGTCACTTGGGGGGATTACACAGAGCAGTGAATCATAGGTAGGCTGACTGCCACTGTGGAGTAGGCTTATGTTAATAAGTAAGTGAAGTAAAGATAGTGTAGGCAATAAGTGAAATTAATGAAGCAAAGGTCAGATAAGATATACAAGCAATAAGCCATGGCAGAGTGTGTGTTAATGTGTAATTAATGCCCGCCCAGGGGTGTTATGAGGCCTGATGCCACAGGAGGAGGGCCTGTACACCCCTGTAGGGCATTAATAACATATTAACACACAACCTGGAGGGCATTATTGCTCCTAAAGAATGGGTTCTCTGTAAAATTGTTGTGTTTTGCTTATTTTAAGTACTGTATTATTTGTTATATATTTTGATGTAAAATAGTTCTTTTGCCCAATGTTTCAAGCTTGCTGTAATAGATGTTAATGGTGTTGGAGAAAGCATTTTACATCCAAAATGTAACACTTAAAAAATATCCAGGCATTTACTTTATTTTTTTTGGCTCCTTACTCCTAAAACATTGGTTTGTTGTCAGTCAGTGGATATTGAAGTTACCAGATAATGGCATAATAGCATACATTTGAGTTTCAGACTGTGATTGTCTTCAGAAAATTCATACTAACACAAATAGTTTTAATTAAGCAAGTTTGTAATTTTATAAGAGCAGTAATTAAAATCTGTTCCTATTTTTGAGCCTTTGTTCCCTTTTTATTTTAGGCTTTATCCAGATATGTTCATCTGAAAGGTCCAGAGGTTTGTAAACATCTTTGCTGTTGCTCTCACTCACTCTCTCGCACACACCTGTGTTTCAGAAAATGTATGCTAACACAAATCCTAATATTCAAGTAAAATATCTTCCTACTTTGAACCTTTGTCCCCCATTTATTTTAGGTTTTTCCAGATATTTTGAACATATTCAAGGCATATATATATATATATATATATATATATATATATATATATATATATATATATATATAATAAATACAACAGAGCTTACCTTTCAACCGTCCAGATTTTTGCTCATATGTTTGGTCCCATCATTATAAAATGTGTAGTTTTCTGGCAGATCACTTGGAATTGAAGTCATTAAATAATGACAGACATTTGAGTTTCAGACTTCATATCCTTCAGATAATACATGCTAATAGAAACCCTGTTGTTTTAGAAACTTTTTAAGTTTATAAGATCAATATTTAAAATCTGTCCTTATTTTTTGGTTGTTTGTCCCTCATTATTTGTGACTCTGTCCCGATTTGTTGTGCCGAGAGGTTAAAAGGTATGGTCAAGAGGTACACAAACATCTTAACTGATGCTGTTGCTGCCAGGGATCACTCTCACTTTTCATTCTGTCAAGCACACACACACACACACACACACACACAAAATCTGTTCTGCTTTCATGCATGCATTCACTCACACACACACACACACACACACACACACACACACACACACAGAAACATAAGCACGCACACACACACGCGCATTTTAAAGTTTCATTTACTGTACACTCGCTAAACAGCAAAAGCGAGTGTAAGAAAACAGCTTGATTGCACTCTCACTGTCATGCATGCATACACTCTCACACAAACACATACACACATGTTCTTTTTTATTTTCCTTTTTTATTTTACATTCGCTGAACAGCAAAAGGGCTACTTAGTGAGTGTAAAATAATGGCAGCCATTAGGTTTTTTCAGTCCGAGTTGCATGGCAGTTTGATATGCTGCCATGAAGTGGTGGACTCATTTTTCAGCAGGCATTACTTGTATATTAATACCCTGCTGGAGTACATTCATTCTCCAATAAGGAAGCAATTTTCGGATCGCCCATTCTCTAAAATGAAATAACACTAGGATTTGGGGGGATATCAGAAATGTAACATAGTAGCAGCTGAGTGATAAAAACTATTAAGGATAGTGCAAATGCAGGAAGAAAAAAGTCACAATGAGCTAAGCAATGGCATTCAGCAGTTAGGCACCAGCACAAAAAATCACACATGGCATTGTATTTCGGAACTTTTTTCTGTTCTTTCTCTTCTCATTCTCTTGAACATCTAAGACAACTTTCTAATGTACTGCACATAAGATGGACATACATGTTCCAGTGTCTGAATGGTACAGTAGCTTAAATGCACACTTGCACTTTTTCTTAAACTCTTTCATGCCTATAACAACACGTTCATGATTTTTCTTTTTACATCTACAGAACAAGATCTAAATAATAAGCCTCCCTCTCACTCCTACAACTCCCATGAGCATTTTAATGTATTTCTCTCCATTTTAAAATAATTTAATTTGTGTACTTTTTATATCAGTATCTGGTTGCCCCTCCAGGATGTTTCTCACCTATAACTGCATACTCCTGCAACAAAAGTAGTGTACTGTACATCACTTCTCACCCTCTTTTCATTTAAGCATTGAATTCACTTTACTGAACTAAAGCTTCTCCCTGCTTCACCAGTGTATTATCACTGGTCTTTCCAGCCATTCTTACTCTATTGCACATCTGCTTGATATCACTGAAAAACTCACCTTTCTGATAATAGGTTTTTGCATTATATGTTTCATCTGTTCCTTGAAAAATGTGTAGTTTTGTGGCAAAGGGTTGAGGATTGCAGCCTCTAAATAATGACAGCTATCTGAGTTTCAGAAATTCATGTCTTTTAGATAAACATTCTCTGCAAACCCTGTTATTCTAGCAATGTGCTAAGCATATGAGCAGTACTTACTATCTGTTTCTGATTTTGGTCTTTGTCACCCCCTAATTATTTTTGTGTCTGTCCCGGATTCTTATTCCAAGAGGTTGAGAGCTATGATATGTGTGTGTGTGTGTGTGTGTGTGTGTGTGTGTGTGTGTGTGTGTGTGTGTGTGTGTGTGTGTGTGTGTCAGAGAGAGTGAGAATGAGAACAATCTCTCAATTGTTCATGATTTTGCAGAATGTCCTTCAACATGCCTCTTATATTTGGTGTGTTCTTATAGAAATTGTGGTTTTCTGGCAAATTGTTAAGAACTGGAGTCACTAAATAACAGCAGTCATTTGAGTTTCAGATTTTATTTCCCTCAGGAAAGGCATAAATGTGTGTTAATTCAAAACCTGTTATTCTAGGCATTTCTTGGTACATAAGGTCAGCATTTAAAACCTGACCCTGATTTTTGGCTTTTTTCAGCACTTATAATTTACTGAGGCCATTACTTTCATATTTATGCATTCATTTGATCACAGACAAATGTGTGTGTTTGCCTATGTACATTTAGTAATTAATATTTCTACCATTTGAAGTAAATAAAGTCTATGCAATTGTATAAAATGTGTGTCTCGAAGGCTGAACTGGGTTATTGCATATGTCTGACAGTAGCAAAATGAAATATACAGTGGTTTAAATGTATTTCTGGTTTTCATGGGTTTTATGTATAGTGCTGCTGCATGCTTGGAGAAGGAACACTCAGAATTTTTGGGGAGCTATTTACATTGCACATTTTTTGCAAACCGTTTTGCTGTTAGCAACCACTATAACATGCATTGTTGCATTGTAGTTACTAGTGTTGTGACTCTTGTTATGTTTATCACATTACATTCCACGTTATGCATGTTTATCACACTACACTCCATGTTATGCATTTAGGCAATGTGTTTACATTGTTGCTGAGGGTCATTTTTGCTTAATTTGTTGGAAGAGATGTTGAAGCATTTTCTTGTGCAAAATGATTGCACAGCAAACTGATTTCTCTGATTTCTTATGCAATGTCCACTTTGAAGAATTGGATAATGTCATTTCATAGCCCAGGTGAGCACGCAAGTCATAAAAAGCTTTGCAACCAAGTAGAGTGATCTGTAAAGGAAATCCTATGGTTTATTTATTTATTTATTTATTTATTTATTTATTAATATAACCATTGAAACCACTTTGCATAGCAAATTATTAGAGACGATAGTGGATTATGATCTTAAATTTGACCTGCATATACAAAATTGCTTTAAAAACTCAGCAAAAAGCAAGAGATGCTTTACAGATCCAACAGTGTTCTCACCAAAGCAACTAAAACTAAACTTGCCACTACTTACCACCTTCCCTCATTACTTTGTAGTACTCCCATCCTTAATAACCTCTAGGTATCAGAAAAAACATATAAAAAGTGCCTACATTTGCAGCAAATACCCCTCTCTGAACCCACCCCAGTATAACACTAAAACTCCTAAACTGGTTAGAGCTACCCCACCAACTAATATATACACAGCTTTTGCCTCCTATTAAATTATGCAGCCTCTGGGATTGGTGTGATTAAGGAATATCTCCAAAAGGGTGGTATTAACATTTGTGACTGAATTTCTAATAGAGTTTTATGGAAGAGGGAGTGTAGCTTTGAAGGAAAAAGTTTATATATTTCCATAATTATGCCATCTATACCTGGAGCTTTATTATTTTTACCCTCTTTTATTGTATCTGTAATTTCTTTGTAGGATATGGGTGTTTGCAGATCTAGTTTTAATTTTTCTGGTATTTTTTATTTTTATTTTTTTATATTAAAACATTTTTCATCTAGATTTAATTGAGCGATATGTATATTTTCTTTCTTTTTGGAAATGTTCCATATAATGATTTTTATAGGCATCAAGAATGTCAGCTATATCCAATACATTTTTCCCTTTCTTTTCATGGAAGATAATTTTAATGTTATTAGCTTTTGATTGTATTTTGATTCTTGTGGATAAATTATGTAGATATTTGGGAGAAGTGGCCAAGGTATTCATTTTTAGTTTTTTCTAAAGCTAATCTAGTTTTGTGAGATAGAATTTCATTGTATTTATTGTTTAATACTTCTACTTTCTTTTTTTCTCCAAATGATTTTGATTTTTTTTTCAGATTTTACTAACAAAAGTTTGGATTATAGATCTAATAATTCAGAATCCCCAAACCTCTGTACCTCATATAGACCTATATCATTATTAAATAATGACTATAAGATATTTATGACAATATTAACTAACAGAATGAAAATACCACTATCCAAAACAATAAATAATGATCAAACAGGATTTATATATCATGGACACACACATGACAATATTAAAAGGATAATGTCTTTTATAGATTATGTTAATAAAGAAAATAAAGAAACACTCATAACTGGCTTAGATATAGAGAAAGCCTTTGATTCCCTAAATTGAGACTGTTTATTCAAAAACTTAATGCTATTTGAATTTCCTGCATCCTTTGTTAATCTCCTAAAGAATACATATATAAATAATTTAGCGTATGTCAGTTTAGGTCCTTTTACCTCTGAATTTATACATATAACAAAAAGCACTAAACAAGGATGTCCCATGTCACTGATTCTATTTGCTCTGGCTATTGAAATATTGGCAGATTCAATTCATAACAATATAAAAATCATAGGAATAGATGTTTATGAACAATACAATTCTAAATTAATGCTATTTCCTGATGACATCTTACTAACATCTAATACAGAAGAGACATTAGAAGAATTAGATATATTAATTGACAAATTTCACATGATTTCTGGACTCCATTTCATTAAATCAAAATCAAAATTTTTGTTTTTAAATCAACAAAAAGAACTGCAGACTAAGGGGGATCACATCATAGGGAAACAAGAATCTGCCTTAAAATATCTAGGAATTGAGTTATGCAAGGATAATAATGAATTAGTCTAAAAAACTACAATAATATCATCAATATAAATAAAATCTCTATGGAGAAATGGAACAAAATAATATTAACATTTGAAGATAGACTACAGTTAATAAAAATGGATTTACTGCCCAAGATCCTATAAATAGCCTTGGCAATACAACTGTTTCCAGAAAGGACTATACTTAAAGAAATAAATCCATGCCTAATAAAATTGTTATGGTTTCCCAAAAGAAACAGAATAGCTTTAATACAGTATATCAGACCATGGAAAAAGGGAGGATTAAACTTTCTTGATATAAAAACATATATATAAAAGCATCAATATCTAAAACAATCTCAGATTGGATAAGTCCAAATTACTCTGCAAACTGGAAAGAACTACTAACTGTAATATCAATAAATTAATTTGATTTACAAAAAAAATTCAAATAGATAAAAATTTGCCATATGTATTAGTATGCAATATAACAAAACTAAACCCACTAAAACTTATATGGTTAATTATTACATTGACTCATTTAGGAAAATTATTAATGCAAATATAGAGTTAAAAATATGGTTTGATCTTTTATAGTCATAAAGAACTTTACACATAAAATATATAGAGAAATGATTAATTCCTGGGGACAGAAAGTATTTGTTTGTTGGCTCCAATGTATCAAAGAACTAAAAGTTGTAGATATGCAAGTAATAAAAACAACATACAAAATTCCACAACAGGACTGTCTACAGGGTATTCTGTCATATTCACAAGATTTAAGTAGAATAATTAACAGTTCTTCATTTAACGAAATACCTAAATTTACAAAATACATATATGAAACCATATATACTGACTTTGACATGGGAAACAGTATTTCAAAATTTTACAAAATATTAATAAACTATAAAACAACCCCCAAAACCTCATAATGGAAATATGTAACAAAAGGGCACTCAATACAGTTAATGGAAGATATTAAAACAAATATCTTATTATCGATAAAATATATATCCTTTACACAATACTGGAAAGTTTTTAATTGGAAATGCTTGCACAGATCATTCTTAACTGCATACAGAATCAATAAAATTAGTTCTTCCATAAAAGGAATATTTTGGAGATGTGAGCAAGTACACAATGCGGATTGGAACCACATTTTCTTTGATTGTGTTAAAATTATGTCATTTTGGAATGGTATTAATAACTTTCAACAAGCTTTATTTAATGAATCATTTTATTTAACTAAAGCTCTTGTATTATTAAATGTGAATGAAAGTCCTCATTTGAATAGGCCAAACATGTATCTAGTATGGACTATACTTGCAATTTCAAGGAAGCGTATAACAAGAAGATGGAATACAAACACAATACCAACTTTGGAAGGCTTCTATAGCCTACTGAAGACCACAGCATTACTGGAAATTAAAATTAAAGAACTAAGAATTTATCCAAAGCCATTTATCAACAATCCTTGGGGAAAAGTCTTATCGTTGAGTGACACTATACAATAATTAATCAGACACTCTGATAATGGATTGGACATGCTTATAAAGTGACTGTGTACATTAAGATCTGTTATAGTGTCAGGCTAATATAAATAGTGTACATAGTTATTTAAGATGTTATGTATAAATACTATGGAATTCATTCAAATGTATTTGAAAAATAAAAAAATAAAAAATTGAGAAAATTATGCAGCCTCCATCTACTTGTCCAGCACTAAATACCATTTTGCATAACTATGTTTCCACTCAGTCATTGCAGTCGAGTGACCAGAAATTCCCGTCTGTCCACAAACCTATCAAATCTGCTGAGCATGGTCTGCACTCATACAATGTTGCTTAGGCCTGGAACTCCTCACTTGCAGCCAATACCCTCCCTCTAGTCCTGAAAGACTTACTAGCCAATATCTGGCTCTGTTCTTGCTCAGTCCAAGGATAAACCATATTCCTAAATATAAAAAAATTGCCTATTTATACCTTACATCTCTTTACTCCCCCTTCTTAACTCAATTTCTTACTTCAATCAATTTCTTTCCATTGAGTCTCTGTCTACATATATATACCATAACTCTGTTTTTTTTTTTCTCACTTCAGAATATTGTAGTTACTGTCTGGATTATACTGTCTTACCTTTAATTTCCATCATCTGTCTTAAATTTCTCTAAATAAAAATGTATCTGTTCTTAATCAATATTTTGACATTATGTCTAATTTATACATTATGTATAATTGTTTAAACTAGAGACGTTTTTGTATTGTTTTAATAGTGTAAAATCATTATGCTTAAAATGCATTTATAGTACTTTCTTTTCTCCCTGGCCTCTATTGAAAATGGACATCTACCCAGTTGGACTTTCTCTGTAATCAAATGTCAATAAATAAATAAATTTATGAAAGCATGCCATATTGATAGTTATTTCATAGCTAATGCCTTGAGGTTTTGATATGCAATGTCATGGTATCAAATGAAAACAGAGTAAACTCTCAGTTAACTGGAACTCAAGCAAATGGTACTCTCAAGCAACCAGCAAAAAAATATTAAAGAAATACAGTACACTGTTCATGTGTTGCACTTTCTGTTTCCCCCAGCAGAAACATACCTTATGTATTTAAAGTTTTAGAGTTTTCAAAAGGAAGATAGGAATAAATTCCCTCTCTCCCCAACCTGAGAACAAGTCAAACCAAACAAATAGTAAAGGGTACAGTATTAGTCTGGCCTATTTTTAATAGTAACTCTCAAGCAACCAGAAACTACAGTTATCTGGCATCTACCAATCCCCATGGTTAGCTGAAAGTTTACTGTATATATAATGGTCAGAACTTTTAAATGATAATGGATATCTTTCTATGTACCACAATTTTCCAGATATTAATATATGCTTAGAAATAAAAAATATGCATCACTGCATAAGTATATTTACATAAATATCTTATGTAGTATCCTCTTGGAAGCATTGACAGTCCCAGGCAGCACAAAGGTCAGCAGTGGCTCCTCACATAATTTGGGTAGTCAGTAAATGAGACACTGTGATTCATTGCTATTCAGAATTATTAATACATATCATAATAATGTTTCTGTTAGTAACTTAAACCAGAAAGAATGTATATACTACAGGGCATCACAAGAAAGAGTAAATCATTTTAGAAATCTCTGTAATAGTAGTTGGTGTCTGTATATCTCAACTATGTAAATATTCATTCTTTATATACAAATAAAATATACATAAGTATCACATTTATGTCAATATGTTAGGTAGTGTCTCCTTAGAATCATTCTGAAACAGCATTTCATGGGTCCAGCCAGTACAAAAGTTTGAGTGCCTTAAGACAGAAACTAAATGGTTAGTAAGCAGGATACTGTGATTTGTTTTCATCCAAAATTGTGTATATATGCAATATTAATACTTTTATTGCTACTTTAACCTAAAAGGAGTTTATGTGGCCCTTCATGGTATCAAACAAAATCTTAACCAATTCTGTGAAACTTCTCAGTACTTCATAGTGTCAAACTACCACCACTTTGCAGCAATTTATACTTATTTGGCACTGAATGTGATATTTATGCATATCTGCAGATTTTATGTATCTGTCACGGGCAGCATGCACATAGTAGAACGATGTGAGCAGCACATCACATGACACATAAGAGCACAGGTCAGGACTGTCTTCTGACTCACATACAGTGGGCAGCAAGTGCGAAAATGTGATTTCTTTTTATGCCAGATTATGATGCCAAAGTATGAATATTTCTGTTAAAAACATAACATGAAAAAGTATACATATATAGTACTTCATGATATCAAATCAAACTTTGCATAATGCTGCAGATTGGTCACTAATCCTGCTGTTTGCCTTTTACCAATTTGCAGATATTTATACTTGTTTTAGTAATAAAATCTGCATATATATGTATAAATAGTTTCTGTAAATATCTCATATACTGTCCATCTGGACACACTGTGAAAAGAGCATTTCATATACATAGTCACTGCAGAGGTCAGAAATGTCTCCTCAGGCAAATGGGATACTCAGTATCCAAGAAAATGTGAGCTATTTTCTGGAGTATTATGAAGGTATGCCATATTGTAATAATTGCATTATTAATGCCAACCAAATTTTTTTTATGACATGGTATCATATGAAACCATATGTAATGCTGGAAAAAGTTAATAGTTTGTGTCTAACTAGCACTTCATGTGCTTACAAATCATAATTAAACAAATATCAACAACTTTGTGGCAACAAATTGAACATCACATTTGCATGGGGAAAAGCCACACTGATATTTGATGTCTATTTTATAGGGTTAGACAGATAGATATTAATAGTTGTCTGCATAGTTATAAAAATAACAGTTATGTATTTATCTAATTAAATATTCAATATAAAATCACCTTTACATCTGTCATATTAATATTACCATTATGAGGAGGAGTGTGTGTTGAAGAACTTTCATATTTTAGCTTTCTTTTTAATGTTTACATTTCTTGAGATGTATAATTTGTTTACAGGTATGTTGCAAAAATGCTTTCTTGGGAATTTAGCTCAAGAGAAACCTGCTCAGTAAAGAAATTGCAGGTGTGAGAATGTGAGCAATTCTACTCAGGCTAGGTATTAATGAGTTAAGTCATGGTAGAGTAAGCATGCATACTGCTGTTTGCATGCTTGTGGAGTCCTGGCATTCCATGTGTAGTTTCAAATATTTTTTGAACATTTTTTTTTTTCATAATGTTTTTCTGATTTTCTTTTTTCTTTCAATTTTTCTGTTTGTTTTATTTGTGTGCCTTTCAAGAGGATGCAGGTTTCTCTTTCAGTCTATACTTGAATGTGTTTTGTTTCTCTGCTTAGCAGTGAAAAGAATATGGTGACTGTACCTTTTATTTTTAGTAGCTACTGCTGCAGCATTTCTGTTCCTTTTGTTTCACTTGGTGGCCAAATGTTTCTTCATGAGTAATGACAGATTTAAAATAGGTACAGTAACTGTAGTTTCCAGATGGCATGTATGATTTTTAATGCTAATTGTCTTTCTTTTTATAACTGGCAATTTTGTAACTCATCTATTTCTGTGTAAGTATAGCATTTCAGTCTTTTACACTTTCTCAGAGTTTCATAATATTCTTTATCATTTTTGTCATAGACTATATAATCTTGATCCCTTTATGATTTGCTATATTACAGGCTGAAGGATTACAGCAGTAGAATTGAATCCAAGTATTAATCTTTTGTATGTCTGTGAGTCTGTGCGAATAGAGACATTTGTTTTTCAGCAGAAATACTTTTATTGACATTTTTGGATAATACTGCAGTTAAAGATGTAAGTACTGCATATTTTATTGATATTTTTATAATACTTTAAACATGTAAGAACTGCATACATTCTTTAGAAAACTACTGGATATATAAAATGCAAGCAAATTCAAATGGTGCATTTGTAAAGTCAATCCCTACAATAAGCAATTAAATAACAGTTGCATAAACTTTTAGATACAGCTAATGTTACAGTATAACAACTAACAAAGTAACAAGAGCACCAACGAATAAGAAAGATTCACAGGTCTGAAAATGTTCAAGTTCTGATTTTTACTGATTTTTACTGAGCAAGCACACATGTATCATGTTGTACAGAGGAAAAATAAAAGCCAAACAAATCAGCTATTTCCTTAACATGAGCCCCAAGGGACAGATGCAGAAAGTTTAAAATGTAGAGTCTCCTTGGTCAAACTTCTAAAAGCAAAGTGTGGTTTAGACCTTCCAGCAATGCTTCCAAGAATCACTTAATTTTCAGAGCCTGTAGATGGCAGCAGATAGTGCTAAACAAGGAAGTGAAAAAGACAGCCTTATATTTCTGCTGCTGTTGCAGATACTTCAACATCAGAACTTATTACCCTGCATAAACTATGAAGAACTACACCAAGAAGGCTTGGCAGGTTGGCCACCACCAGTTTATATGTTTGTAAGCTCAGATCATGAAAATGTAAACAAATCAAGCACCACTGTTGAGGCGTGTAACCTTCATAGTTTGATCTGGCATATTACAAAAACTGCTACATTTTAGCAATTGAAAACTAGTCATTAAATATGCAAGCTGGGGAGCCCTAAGGTGGAGAAGGGAAAGCAAATGCTCCATTTGCTTCCCTCTTTAGTCCTGAGTGCCTATCAGATTTACAGTGAAGTATCTACTAGAGCTTCATGTCTATAAGAGCTAATTATGGTTGCTATATCCAGATATGGAAGCTTTCATCAAAATGTGACACACTTAATGTGTGACGTTTGCAACAAACAAGACTGATACACTCTACCTTGATATTATGCCAGTGTTCTAATATTGTGAGATACAAAGAAGAGCACAAGACTGTGTACATTTGTTTATTGCCACATTGTTGCCTAAGCATGCAAAAGCTGAACTAAGCTGGAGTGTTCTTCTCCTCTCTTCTCTCCTCTCCTCTCCTCTCCTCTCCTCTCCTCTCCTCTCCTCTTCTCTTCTCCAATTTTATCCAAGTATGAAGTTTTGGAGTATGGCTTTGTCAAGGGACTTGGGTAAGAGGGTATGTACCAGATGCCCACTCTACCATGCTAGATTAAGGGTGATGGTGTTCTGTGTGGAATGCTAGTGTCCATTAAGTGTCTTATTTTTTGGATGTTATGCTTTGCTATTCTTCTCATGCCAGACTACGATCAAGGCCTAGCATGCCTAAGCAACTAGGCTGCCATGATGTTAAGGGGTATGTATACCTCTGTAGTGGGAAGTGGAGGTTGAGATCTGATGATTAAGTGAGTTGGTGCATCTAGCTGGTAACCTTTTCTGGAAACAATGATTTGTAGCCAGTTTAGAGCTGCTTCTGTTATGGATGGTAAATCTTATGGCACTGCTCATGCTGTCTGCTACTTAGTTGCACTGTAGTACTGTCCTCATTTAGGTGTCTGAAGCAGTATAAAATGCCATCAAGGCAGTGATGGCTTATTGATTGACAGGAAAAAGAATAAATGTGGCTTATTGACTGACGAGGCAGAATAAATGAACAGCTTATTGGGATATTGTGTTGTTTCGACTGCATCTGTGGTTCACTGCATGACTTATGGATTAATAGGATGTTTTTTTTTTTTTCTGACAAAAAGCTTCTTGGTTCCGGTATGCCTTTTGTAGTTATTACTGCACTTCCTTCTTTACTCCAGTAGGTTACTTTCTTTTACTCCCCTGGTTCTTCATCTATCCTTTAAGCCAATATATAATGGGGATGACAGATATTTTCTTTTCCAATGGTGCACTCCCTAGAAGAGTGAAGGGGTGATGGGTTGGTGTAGTAAATCCAGTGCTGCTAGTCTCTGTATGCATAACTGTATTGAACATGATGCCTAGTCAGTACAGGCTGGGTTGGGTTATTTGCTGAGGTGTTGTCTACTTGTATTCAGATAACCATTTGACTTTTTGTGCCTGTCTTTCATTCATTCTCTGAATTTGAAGAGTGAGAGTTGTGTCTGCAGTCCTGTCATTAAGCTGAATATCTTCAAGGTAGGCCAAGGACTCTTCCAATAATGTGGCTTGTTTCGCCTCCTCTATGAGATTTTTATGGCTAAAATGTCAAGAATAGGCAAGATCTATCAGTTACTCAGTTTCATTACATGAAGTTTACGTTGTTGACAACAGATGATGTTGTACTCTTAGCAACAGAGGATTGTGATTCTCTGCACACACTAGAGTGATTTACTACTGTGTGTTTGTGAAGCTGTTGGGATGAAAATCAACATAACCAAATCAAAAGTCTTGGTTCTTTTCTAAAATGGATGAATGCAAGTGGCCTCCTACAGACAGTACCTGAACGTGAGGGTTTCACAGCTATCTCAGATGAGGTTTAGGTACATTGGAGACTTATTCATGATGGAAGATTAAGGGTATCAAAAGACTGACCAACAGGTAGGTTTAATGGCAGCAACACTACAGGATTTGTATTGGACTGTGGTAGAGAATCAATAGAGTCACCAGATGAAGCTCTCAGTTTACTGATCATGCCATGTCCCCATCCTAAATGAACACACTGGGTGTTGAGTAGTACCTAAATTATGAAAAAAACACATAAAAGTGATAAAATGAGGCTCTATGGCAGGGTAGCTGTACTCACTCTCCATGATACAGTGCAGAGTTTAGCAAATTGGGTGGATGTTAGAGCTCATCCAATGCTCCTCCATGCTTAGAGGAATCAGTTGTTTTGGCACCTTGTGAAGCTGCTCCCTAGATGTCTCCCACAAGAGGTGTACTGGGCATAGCTCACTAGGAAGAAGCCCTGTGGCAGACCATGGACATGGTGTTGGTTGCCACCTACCTGTTTTTTTTCTATCTTAACTAGAAAATAGGAGGATTACCTTGTGATTCAGCAGTCACAATGCATGCTGTGTTTCCCTGTACAGCAGCACAAATAGAATTCCACAGTTTGAAAAATACCACCTCCAACTGCTTTAATGCAATGTGATTGTGTCCAATAATACCCAAAATAAAGACATGAAAATGACATTCTAGCACCTACTGACCTGTCCATTTGTGTTATATAATGGGCATGGATAATGTTGTAGATGAGGAAAGGATTGGATAAAATCAGGGCTAGAGGCAGTATGCCAAATGTGGCTTTAGTAAAGTTATTGCCATGGCAAAAGGTGGCAATCCTACTGGGGCAAGAGGGAGGGATTAGGTCCCTTAACTTGCTTAGGAGTGCCTAAGGTTACTACAGGATGATCACAAGACTGTTGCTTGAGATAAGGAAGTCTCATCTACCATGCTCAGTTTGTTAGCACTTCACAAGGGCAAGCAGTTTAGAAAATGGATGGGCTTTGCTGCACATAATGGTATGGACCAAGGGTGGTCTCACACCTACTTGGTTAAAGATTATTACAATTGGGTGCAGTTTTTAATTATTCTTCAGAAATATTACTGCACAACACTCTAAGTTTTGTGCTTTAAAGGTTTTACTGCAGATATTGCTAAAATTGGAGATGGATGCTAGTGGCCCTCTACAAACACTCACATGTAGATAGTGAAATTGTGTTATGTTTGTTTGTACTATGTTAAGGTGGCACAGTCAGCTTAGTTCTGTTCAGCTTCACTGAACAGACACATTTTCTGTATGACTCTGTTTTATGTAACATGGAATATTAATTGTTTGCAGAACACAAGGAAAAAGAAAAGGTAGATTTACATATTGCAGCCATTTCTCTACAAATGTGTTTTCTTCAACATATGGATGCCATGGTGACCATGTTAATCATTAGAGGTTTAAAGGTACATCTTGGTGGGGCATTTCCATGGGATGATCAGGTTGCATGGGTGGCAGTACTTCTTATAGTTTCATACCACTGGGTGCAAACAGAACCACTTACTGATGCTGAGAGCAGATTGGTGGTTAGCAGAAGACCTACTGGGGTTCTTTTTCTTAGGAAGCACCTCTGGTACTAATAAGTGTGATGGCATTGCTCTTTCTACCAGCATGCATGCATGGGCTACTACAGTTAGATATCTTTCACAGGGAAGATTAGACATTGTATCGGACCCTCAGTTGGATTGCCCCATTAGGTCTTTCTAGTTTAAGTCAGAAGAAGATTTGTAGAAGTTGTATAAGCAGACTAATATGGTGAGTCTGTGGCTTGGTTTGCAAATAAGTACTATACAGGACATACATGCATTAGCTGGTTGCATGTCACTTGCCAGATTAGTTTTCAACTCTGCCCAAAATCTCTAGTAGGTGCCAACTGTGGTGGTTCTCTTGCACTACTCAGCAGTCTCTACATTAGTTTTAGACTGGTGACTTATATTATAGGGTTATGAATACACTTTTATGTGACAAAAGTAAGGTGTGTCTTCTCAAAGTAAAGTACAGTATGAAAACAGACTTCCAAGATAGCTTCACATTGATCAACAGCTTAATTTCAGCTCTCCCAGCATGATAAAAAAGGAAAAGAAACTGGGAAATCTCTGAGTAAATTCAGTTACTAGGTAGTAAGTACACTGCCTGGATGCCAGGAAAAAAAAAGAAATTTAGAGATGCTGAAATAAAATCAACTAAAAAAAAGTGAATAGAAAACACTGACTATGAAGAATCCTACAGCTGTTCAGCAAAATGTAGTTCAAGCTTCAGCTATGGGACAAGAGATAGCTTCCAGTAATTTAGAGAAAAAAAAATCAATTATACTCAGAGATGATTAAAATAAAGGACACATTGAAGGAGTATATCAACTAAAATAATAACAGTTTGAAAAAATGGAACAAGCTTTAGCTATTTAGTGGAACTGATAAAACTGTAGAAATCAAACGCTGAAATCAAGAAAAGGATGGTTGAGTATGAAACTTCTCAAGAAGAGATGTTTCAAAAAATGGTAGAGTTAGAAGACAGAGCACACAGAGAAAAATGATGTTCTACTATACAAGAGAAACTGGAAGGAACAGACTGCATTCATTTTATAAAAGTATAAATAAGAAATTGAACTGGTATTCCACAGCAGAATTTTTTAATTGAAAGGTCATATTGAGTGTACGCTCCAAATCTGACCATGAAAAAGCAGCTAAGACTTTTATTATTAAAGATGCAATCATACCAGCAGAAAGAGTTGATCCTGTTAAAACTATGAAAGAAGGGAAGAGTTTGTGGAAAATGATTATTCACTCTACACCAGGTAGAAAATAAACAAATTTATCCCAGCAATCAGGGAATGTTGAAAGGCAAGTGTGAGATTCAAGCTGCTGTATCTGACTGTCTTCAGAATATTTTTTTCTGTTGAATCAAAGAAATTTTTGATGCAAAATAGGTTAAGGAAGAAATACAAATGTTTGTTCAAAAAAGTGAGCCATAAAAAGAAGGGGACTCTGCTTCTCATTTTTCTGATAATAAAGCTCATAGAAAGTGAAACAATTTCCTATGTTTCAAATGAGAATACTTTAGAGACAGAAAAAAGCATAGTAGTTGACTTGAACCAGAGTCTGTTGCTGGGAGATGGAAATGAACAGGAACAGGAAGAAGAGCAGCAACACTGAAATTAGTGAATAAATATGAGATTATAAAGCATCAGTCACCTGTGTGAAACTTTGCAAGAAAGAGTCTGAGAAAGATTGGACCATAAAGCATATACCCCATTTTATGTTATTAATGTTTAGAAGGACACTAAAAGGGAAAAAAGTATCTAAGTAAAAAAATGTTTTTAATAGTATTTGTATAAAACATTTCATGATTTAAGCTGCATATTATATAGTAAAGCAGTGTTGTGTAGTAAGTAGTCAGAAGTATTTTAATTGTGGGAGTGAGGGTGAGTCTTTTCATTGATTGCTGTATGTGATAAAACCATTAAAGCAAGCAAGTACTTTTTTGTTTAGTTTTACGTTTTCTTTGTTGTATGTGATGTTGTGTCTTTCGGCTTATCCCGGTTAGGGGTCACCACAGCAGAACTCTGGTCCGCTAATGTTTGGTAGTGGATTTTTACATGCCGAGTTACCAGCCCTGATGCACAACCTTCAATGAAGGTACGCCCATTCACGCATGCCTCCACACAGAAGATGCTCTAGCTGAGAATCGAACGGGACAACGTCTTGCTGTGACATTAAAATAAACAAGTACTTTTTGTGTTTAGTTTTAAGTTTTACATTATATAGGCTTTACAGTGCAATAGGAGAAGAAAGGATGGAGGAAAGTAAGTTTAAGTTAACATGTTGTAATCTTGGTTTACTGGGGTAGGCTCTGATTATATTATATGTAGAGTTGAGATGTTTTCTCTTATTTTTGCATAGGTGAATGTTTGGATTAATGCCCTTGGCTTAATCTAAAAATAAGTTTTTCTGTAAACAAGTAGGCTTAAAAATAAGACAAAATGATGAATGCCATGAGAATTTCTAAGTTTCTTGCATATACAATTCTATTAGCTTGTTTTTTCCTTCAGTAAATGTTCAGTGAGAGACTGCACCTGAAGGCAGCTCACTGTTCTACGTGAAATCAACAAAGACTCCTTTATGCATCTGCAGAATTAACTTTTTCTTTCTCATTGCTGACTATGTTTCCATGGAGACAAGCTTTCTGCAGGTGCAAACAGTTAATTTTGAGAGTTCTGAGCATTGGCTGCTGATGAAATTGCAAAATTTAAAGGTACAAGGGCAAGCAGTTCAGTAAAAAATAACATGTGAAATTATTGGAAATGAGTAAGAGATAACAGTTTCCCTGGCAGCCCTAAAACTTCAGTGTATGTAATAGAACAGTATATAATTTAGTTTTATTTAAACATAGCCAGTGCAGTTTATTTAAGGCTAAAAGTTAATGTTTTCTGAGCATATATAAACTATTTTTTGTATCTGCAAGGGGAACAGAGATAAGAAAAGAACCAACAGTAATCACTGTAAGTTTGAGCAGAGGATGTAAAATGAGCTTAACATAGGTACCCATAATTTTAGGGTGAGTAATACCTGTGGACGTAGCTGTTGACTTGGGGATACTGTTCCTATCTGGGGGATTACATTTTTTTGAAGCTATACATAGTCTTGTGTTTTTATTTATTTATTTACATTTATTTACTGGGAAAGTCCGACTGGGCCAGAAACCCATTTTCAGTGGAGGCCTGGGGAGAAAAGCTCCACAGAAATATAAGCAGAATACAATAATTAGATAGTGCAATAGTACACATATAGTAAGATGCAGAATACACATCATCCAGTTAGTCTATACAAAGAAGTATTCAGTACTGTTTTCTAGTAGATACAAGTTCAAAAAAAGAAAATCACACAAGCATTTCAATAAAGATCACTGTGAGAATTATAAAATTAGCACTGTGTACATGTTAAATAATAGTTCTGAACAAATGAGATTTCCTATAAATATATATATATATATATATATATATATATATATATATATATATATATATATATATATATATATATATATATATATAATCAGTATTAACACTGAGGAGAGGCAGTAAATGAGGTAAGGGTGGACAGTATGGTGAGAGAGTTATAAATATCTTGTCAGTCAGGTTTGGTGCAGGAGCAATGCCAGTTTTTGGATAGATGCTGAAATAGTAGTTGTTTGAAATTGGTAGATTCATGTGTGTTTTGGAGGGTGTGGGGTAGAGCGTTCCATAATTTGGCTTTTTGATTTGAGAATAGGGATTCACCCTGAGTGTTGTTAGCTTTGCTTACTGTGAGCAAGTTTCTTTCTGTAGATCTTAGACTTCTTGGGCATGAGTAGGGAACAACAAGTTTCTTGAGGGATGGGCAATTGTCAGGATGGAAGATGATATTATGTATGAATTTAAGTTAGTAGAGATGGAGAAGGTTATTAGCTCAAGCCAATTTAGTTTATGTAGAGCAATACAGTTGTAGATTTGGTGGGGAAGGCTGGCTGCGAATCAAGCTAATTTGGTTAAGTCTGATTTTTTAAGTTGGTAAAGAGGGGGAAAGCATAAAGGAGTGTAGAGAGGAGGAAGGTTCTGGATATGGCTATTCTGGTATTGTTAGTGAGGAATGGCTTGCTTCTGTACAGAGAGCCAAGTTTAACATGAATTTACTTAATTATGATGGCTGTGTGTTAGTCAAATCTGAGTTGTTGTCGATAGAACAGCAAAAAACAAACTCACATAAAAAAATAATGAAAGCTGGTTTATTCTCACTCATATATTCTTAAAAATAAAATTACATCACATGACTTAATTAACAATTAATGCTTTAACCATTTACATTTTAAATAAGCCACAAAGTCTTCTCAGTTGTTCAAACCCGGGGTGTTTTATTATTTAAGAATGTATGAGCGAGAATAACTTTTAGTCTGAAGAAGTCTCAGTGTATTTATGAAATGAAAGTACTCACTGAAGGTTTAATTTTAATAAATTTTCTACTTTGGTTTTTAAACTGTCTTTTATTATTTTTGTTGTTGATAGTCATGCTGAGGAGTTTTGTATGCTCAACTGGTTGGATGACTGTGTTGTTTGCTGAGAGAATGATGAAAGGAGGGTGTCAGATGATTGCTACTGGCAAATAGCATTAACTGTGTCTTTTTGGGGTTGACATTAGTTGTGGTTTACTTAGATATGTTTTGGTATCATTAAAATGTGTTAAGCTACTATTTGGAGGTCTGGTAAGGTATCTGCTGAGCAGACTAAAGTTGAATCATCTGCATACTGAACTCCTTTAGCATGTGTTATGGATGCGATTAGATCATTAGAGAAGATGGTAAAAAAGAGGGACCCTAGTATGGATCCTTGTGGGACTCCGACTGAGACAGGCAGAAGTGGTGAGAGTTTGGATTTCTATCATAGTGCCTGTTGTCTGTCAGAAAGGTAGCTTAGGAACCAGGAGAGGGAAGTTTTTGATAGATTTAGTGAGGCAAGAGTATTAAGGAGTTTCTGATGGGAGACTTTGCTGAATGCTTTTGACATGTCTAGGAAGATTGATGCTACTTGCTGGTTTGAATTTGCTTTATTCTAATTTAATAGGTTATGGGGGTGTTCTATAAATGTATTATGTTTGAGGGTTTTCATTAAAACAGAAAGTCTTGAAAAATGTGACAGGTTCAAATGGAGATGACAAGAAAGTATATAAAAGATAAAAATGCTAAACATTAGCATGTGTGCATGTAAACCAAAAGCTGGAAATACAGATTCAAAAAAGCTTTCATGTATAATATGTGAGAGCAATAACTTCTTATAATGGCTAACTATCTATATTATTTTGGAACACAAATGGTGTTACAGGTAAAGAAAAAAGGTAAGCATATTAAATTATATTAAGAAATGCAGTGTGCCAATTGTAATGATGCAGGAGCCACAGCTGAAAAGAAATGAGCATGTGAAGTTGATAAAAAAAGGATTTCAGGATGGATATTCAGCAGAATATCATGACCAAAGGAATGGAGACTAATTATACTGATTGGTGGAGGATGGCCAGTGGTGATAGAAGAGGAAAAAATGATTATAATGATTGATTTGTGGTAGCAAGGTTTTGATGGCAAGGGAGGAGTATTATACTGGCATGTATTTATATTCAGGAAAAACTGCTGTTATACAGCGTAAGAAATTTTTGGGAGAAATCATCAGTTTTCAGCAGGGAATAGTACTTGTAGGTGAGGACTGGAACTTGATATGCAACATTGAGGATGTGTCTGGGGGACCTTGAAGGGAAAATAAAACAAAACCATGTAGATTTATGAAAAAAATATGAAAATATTTGGTATGGAGAATGTGACTTCAGTAGTAGTAACTTAGACAGAATTTACATATTATTTCCAAAGGAACAATAACTGTGCTAGACTTAATAGAAGTTATATTTCACAAGAGCATGTGCATTTAATTGACAGCTTTGATTCATGTTCAATAACTATTTCACATCTTGCATCCATAGAAGTATGACTAAAATGTAGGGTATTGAAGTAAAAATGAGATGCTACTGCTTTCCCACCTACTTGTTAAAAAGAGTCGAATTTAAGGAATGGGTACTGTAAATTAGTCTAAAGTTATTAGGAAAGACAGAAATTTCTTCAGACATTATAGCTAGTGGGGGTAAAATGAAAATGGAATTTAAAATATGGTATAAATAAAAGAAAAAGTGATATGGTTAAGAAGTAATGTGAGTTATTTAGAGGGGCTGACAAAGGTTATAGTATTGCACATTAAAAGACATCTCACAGAACAAGAAGAGGCACAAATGCAGAGTGTTAAGGAGAAAATAAGGGAGTATCTGGATATTAAGCATGATTTAGAAAGACTGCAGTTAAGCAACTGACTGTTCTTAAGAATAACTCCAGAGCACAAAAACTTCAGGCACAATGACTTAGACAACAGAAAGTAGAAAGGGTTGTTGTCAAACGTAGACTGCATATACCAAGGAAAATAGCCAGAGATCCTGTAGACGTATTAGAGGTATTTCAGGAATTTTATGAACATTTATATAAAGCAGGGAAATGTGGACATGACAAAAGACCATGAGTTGAAATATTTATGGAACACTTAAGTATGCCAAGGTTAGAAACAGATGATGCTCAACAATTAATAGCTAAGATAGGAGGATAGGAGATAAAAATGGTAATGTATAATGAATCTGCCAGAAAGTCTTTAGGAACATATGGTATTCCTGTAGAAGTTTGGAGTTAGCAGGGAAGAGCATGATAAAGATCTGGAAGGTTTTGTTTAACAGTATTTAAAAAGGAGGGGTCTTTAAATTATATACAAAAAGAACTATTTAAAAAATACTTACAAATATGTACAAATGTACAAATATACAATTCATAATTTTCTTTACAATCATACTAAATTTTCATCCTTATCATGCCCCAGTCTTTTTTATAACCACTATCTGAATTTACTTAATATTGTTGCTAAAATCCATTTGCCATTAAACATAACTTTATTTATTCTTTCATTCCATATAACCTGTACAACAAAAATACGGTTTATCAATTCATTTAACATATTCTTTCCTTCTGTTCTTATAATATCCATATTTAATCATACCTATGTTTATTTCATCCACTTCTTTTTTATCTTCAAAAAAATCTTCTTTACGTATTTTTCCTCATAACTTTTTTACTATTTTACAGTTTAAAAATACATGTTCCATTGTTTCTTCTTTTTGACAATGTAAACATATTCTATTACTTTTCTTTCTGTATGGCATTTTTCCTTTTACTGGCAATTTATCTATTGCCAGTCTCCACAAAAATCCTGACATTCTACTTTCTGATTCCACCATTGTCATTTTTATAGCTTTACTTTTTTCAGCTGTCAAATGTTCCCATGATTTTACATAGTAATGTCTTATCATTGCATTCTTATACTATACATTTAATTTTTTTTTCTATATCATCAATTTTTATTTTCAACAAAAACATTTCCTTTTCTTGGTAACATTTTGTTTCTTAATTTATACACTCTTTTTCTCTTTTACTCTTTTTTATCATAACCCAAAATGTATCATATTTATATTTATATAAGTTTACTGTTAATCTCTCATCTTTATCATTTCTCCACTTTAGCAGTACACATTTAATGAAGCAACATATACCGCTGGGTTAATTAACACTATACTTCATTCCTCTTTATTTAGATACAAAGCTCCTTTTTGCTTGTTTTACTCTAAAATCGCATTGAAATGAAAAAAAAAAAATCTCTGCAATAATTCCTTTTCAAATACTGCTGGCAACATAATATACACTTGGTAGGTATGCTATTTTCCCATCAGTACGGAGTTTATCAAATATGCCTTTTTTTCTGAATGATAAATACTTTAAATGCTGCAGAAAAGGCTGGTTTGTTTTATTTCTTCTGTTATTTTTTTCCATTGAAAACTACTTACATCTTTATTCCCAAAGTTTACACCTAACAGAAATTTCATTTATTGAAATATATATATGTATGCTGTGTATTTACTACATCACTAAAATATTTACCATTCTCTTTATTTAAAACCATCCTTATCACTTCTAGTTACTCATTTGTGCAAATTATTACTTTTTGTATCCATATTTTTGCACTTATTATAATGTCATGTGCGTATATTAATTGAACTGGAATTCTTAACCCTTTAGGTGTCATATACCCCTCCCCCTTCATTTTGTAATTTATTTCACATGCTATCACATTTATTACTAATGCAAAGAGTATACAACTCATTGCACATCCCTGTCTTATACCACTCTTCATATGTACCTCTTGGCTTATCCAGCCATTTTCAAGTATTTTTACTTTATTATCACTATAGGCTGACATACATAATTTCCTAACATTCTCACTTATATTCTTTCATTATTACCCATAAGATTTCATGTCCATTGCATCAAATGTCTTATTATAGTTTCCTATTGTGATTTTTACTTTTTCTTTTCTATTTATAATATCATCCCCAATTTCTCTATCATTAATAAGTCTTGACAACCCTTTCCATTTATTATCTTGCATAATATTTTTCATTTTAGTTTCAAATCTCTTTTGTATTATTTTCATAAAGATCGTATAATGATTATTATTCAGTACTATCGGTCCTCTATTTTAATTGTCTTTCCTCTTCCTTCTTCCATATGTATTTAAGTATTCCACTACATAATTCTTTATACATAAAATCTTCATTTGGCCATTTATTCAGAATCTTTAAAAAGTACTCTTTTTGCCAGTCCCTTAATTATTTATACATTTCATACCCTATTTTATCTGGTCCTGAAGTTGAATCTATATTTACTTGCCCTAATACTTTATCTAGCTCATTTAAAGAAATCTCATTTCCAACCCTTTGTTCTCTTTTTCTGTTAACTTTTTTATTTTCCTTGTTTTTCTTTTCACTACCTTGTTTTTTTTCTCTTTAAACATTTATTGTAAACATTGCACTACACTATTCATAATATTTTCCTGAGTTCTTACTATTTCTCCTTTTACATTTTTATTTTTCCCATTACACCCCTTTACTAATCTTCTTAAGTAACTTGATGCTTCATCTCTTTTTCCATGTAAAAATCATATTTGCTTATAGTACAATTCTTGGATTTTTTTCATGATTTCTTTCATATAATTCTTTTTCTTTGTCAAAGTGCTTTATGTCATTATGTTCTAAATCTTCCAATGCATCATTATATTTTCTTGTATATTTTTCTTTCAATACTTTTCTCACATCATATTGTCATTATAAAAACATGTTTTGTATTTTGCTTTAAATATCATCCACCATTAAGACCAATTTTTATAAAATGTTCTCAGAGTAATATGATCTTTCAATAACTGTCTTACTAATCACATTCCTTCTTCATTCCTTGCATTCTTATTCATCCTTTTATTCCTTTGTCTATTTTACATATTCCTTGTTTTCCTTTAACTCTAGCCATATTAAAAGATGATTGGGAAAACCTATTCTACCCCCTTTTTCCTATAACAAAACCTTCTGATACTATAAAATAATATATTTCAGTTTTATATATACCTTTTTGTAAGTCCATGATTTTTTGTCCCAAAGTTTTAAATTACTACATCTTATGACTTCTAACATTTTTCCTATATCATTTTCTTTCTTTTTGTGCTTGCCTCTTAAATAACAATTACGTCTTCTCTTATACCATTCATAAAATGTTCCTTTCATAATAATTTGTATAAGCATACAATGTTATAATTCTATATACGTTTTCTTTCCATTTTAACTCTACAATGGTTGTTTCCATTTTTGCTAAAGTTACATCTAATATCTTTACTGCATTTTTACAGAATACAATTATTCTAGAATGTTTCTGATTTCCCAAATTCCAGATTATCTTTCCTCCCATAGTTTCTCTGTTTGTAATCTTTCTTCATTTGTTAAAAAAATCTTGTGTCTTCTAATATAATTACATCTAATCATAAGTATTGCACCACTCCAAAATCCCTAGTTGTCTTGCAATATTCTTAATATTTGCATTTATAGAAATTACTCTAAACTGTTAATTTCCCCTTTTCATTATATTCATGGTTTCATAAGTTCATAGCTAATTACTAGCCTAGCTTTCTTAACAGGCCATTCTAAGCCTAGCCAATTTCTTTCCCAAAGGTAAGAATCAAACAATGTACCTTGTGTCTGTGAGTCAAAGACCTTAACCATTATACCAACCCAATCATTAGCTGTGTTTATTTTTTTCATCCATTTCTTTTCTTTCATCTTTTGCACTTATCCCTTTAAATTTTCTTTTTCTGTCTTTTTCCCTTTTACCAATACAATTACTTTTTTTCACTTTTGCTGCTACCTCCCAATTTATGTCTTCTTTATTACTTATATTATAAAACTTTGTTCTATGCCCTCTGTGTTATTTTATTTATCCTCTAATTTTTTTTGTATTTCTACTACCTCTAAAATTTCTTCTTTGTTCATTTTCTTTTCTTTCTTTTTGTTTTTCCTAACTCTTATTTTCAGTTTTGCAATCCATCCAATGTTGTTATATTTATAACAAATCCTTTCACATTTTTTGCATCATGTCCAATTTTCCCACAAATATAACATTTTCTTTTGTCACAGTTACTTACCAAATATCCCTCTTTTCCACAAAAAAAAAACGTTTTTGGGTTGTCCCTGGTATTTTACGACACCCCTATTCCCCTCCACATTTATTATGCATGGTATAGATATAATTTTTTCTTTTTCTCTTTTTAACACAATATTACAATCTCAGCCATCAGTCCATAATCTTTTCCAATGTCCAATACTTCTTTACATAAAGTTTTCAAATGTCCTTTTAAAGTCTTTCTTTATCTACCTCGTTTTGAAATTGTACAAATGTTCTCTTTTGTTTCCCTGTAAAATGCTTTTATTATATAAAGATTCCATGGGTTACAGTCTTTTGTTTTTCATATTCTCCAAGAAAATTTTCCATTGAAAGAACAGTCTCAAATATAATCGGAAAATGTTTCTTTAATAAGAATAAATGCTCTTACCTTATGTGCTTCCACACCCAAAGGAGCTATTACATTGTCCCACACTTCATACCTGTCCATTTCTTTTTCTTCTTTGAAACCTTACCATGTACTTCCATTTTTCATTTTCTTCTGCCTTCTTTTCTGCTACACCACATTTGCCTTCTTTTACTTTCTCTGCATATGTTTTCTTTTCCATCTCACCACTGTTATTCAGGATTGTCTCTGCATCCTATTTTTGTATTTTGGTATTTTCTCCATAATGCCCTCCCAGGAAAGATCTCCTTCATTTTCTGTCTCACTTTGCACCACCATTTTTTTAAGTAAATCATCCTGTAACCCTCTGGACTGGAGAATTATAATTATGCATCCATCATTTGCTGACTCATCTCCATCAAATAGATTTCTTTGAAACATCTCCTCTGAATCCTGCACACATTCTCTGGTCTTGACCTTTGCATTCTCCTCCATTTGTCTCACCACTCCATCATCTCCTTCTCTTTTCATATGCCCACTGTTTCTCCAGGCCATGTCTGGACCTGGAATGGAAACAGGAAGTGCTCCTAAAAAATGGGTCCCACTTACAGCAGTAACAATTATGGGAAGCACTAACGTCTTGAAAGAAACCTGTGGTGGTTGTAATGCCTAAAAGCACTAACAACCAATCAGACCCAGCTTCATATAGACCTACTTCCAATTTCAATTTTAAGCCATGATTATAAAGTGTTTATGTCTATACTAGCTAAAAGGATGACAAGAGTATTGCTGAAATTAACAGATATGGATCAGTGTGGTTTTAAGGAGGGGAGACAAACCTTTGACAACATTAATAGAAGAATAGTGATCCAGAGGGAAGCAGAATATAAGAAAATGCCACTGTTGTTAATGGGTCTTGATGCAGAAAAAGCACTTGACAGAGTAAGCTGGGATTGTATCTATAGAGCAATGAAAGCATTTTTATTTCCTGATACATTATTAAGGTTAATTAGTAGGAGATATGAAGGCTCGGAGGTGAGAATTAAAGTGAGAGGATTCCTCAGTGATAAGTTGTGCCTGAGTAGAGGAACAAGGCAGGGGTGTTTTCTTTTACCTTTGTTATTTGCTTTATATTTGGAAACAATGGCAACGAAAGGTGTTCAGAAATGCAGAAATGTAAGGGTATAATTAGCATAGTAATCAAGAAAAGTCGGCTTTATTTGCAAAAGATACTATTTTGCAACTGATAAATCCTGAAAAGGACATCCCGGTTTTGTGGAAAATTTTGAGATAGTTTCAAGTCTTTTCAGGATATAAAACTAATGAAGATGCAACAATGACTATAGCTGTAAATTATGTAACCACACATGACTTGGTTCATTAATATCCATATTTGTGGAGACATGATAAGATGAAATATTTAAAATGGATACAAAGGCTTATGTTGTAGCAGCTAAGGATATGTGGGAAGAGACTAAATAAAATATAGGACAAAAACTGAGAAAATGGAAGCTCTTGTTTATGGATATGGATAGTAAGATACAAGCAGTGAAAATGTTTTTAGCCCCTTTAGTTTTATGTAGGCATATTTTTATCAACCAGAGCAGAAGTTGTGGACAATAATAAATAAAAGGTTGAAGAAATTTATCTGACAATGGAAGAGAGGTAATCTGAGCTTTCCAATAGAACAAAGTGGTTTAGCATTGCCTACTTTGAAGGGATATTTTAGAACTTTACAATTAAGCTTCATATACATTACACAGACAGAAAGCTATAATTTAAAGGTGAAAGGGATGAAGATATTGAAGCAGGGGTGAAATTTAAGAAATAAGGATAGAGTGATATTTTGGATGCAGATCCTTTAGAAGGATAACAAATGCTATACAGAATATTATATGCATAACGTAGCAGAATGTATTCTAAGAACTAAGCCAACACAAGAATAGAGAAAGGACATTTTGCCAAAGGGGATGAATTCAAGTAGAGTTACAGAGAAAAGGCAAAGTGTCAGGAGCACATAACTAGAGAGGAAATGAGATGAGTCTGAGAAAGCATTTGGACTACAGGCTAGAGACTTCTCTACTGGGGAAATGATATCAGAGTATAGGCAAAGAGAAAGGGAAAAGGGAATCCTAAGTGAAAGAACTAATGTGGTACAGTTTTCAGTTGAATCTAGAGAAGAAACGTCTGGTAAAAAGGGGGCAATTAGTTTGGCATATAAATATTGCACGATAACTCTCTGATTTGGCTGGTTTCTTTGCATTGCACCTGGTTCACACCCTTTTTGCTACCCCCACTCCCAATACTAAGTCTATATTATATTCCTGCTATTTATGGAGCCATCTTTAAATTACTAGTCTTCCATCAGGACACAAGTGCTCATCAGCAGTTGAATTCTACTCACTGGTCAGCCATTAGACCTCAGGAATTTCTTAGTGTTGGTTTTAGCTAATTATTTGGTCACTAGTTAAAGTGGTACTAGTGGCAGATATAATCTTCTTTACCTCCCCAAGTGTGTACTATCAATCTGCAGTATAAAACTAGAAAAATACAATATAACATTTTACAATTATTTACCTTGCATGCACAGAAATCATGTACCTCGTGGTTTGCTTTGGCCCCACTCTGCTCACGCTTGCTGTGTTCAGGCTTGCTCCACACCCCACCCTGCCCCCCAAATTCCACCCACCCTGAGTGGTGCAAAATGTAAAGCTCTAAAAACCACACCCCCTCCACTATAATCTATTAAAGATAACCTCCTAGATCAAACCACTTCCCAACCTGCCACTAATCTTCCTAGTCTTCTTAATTTACTCCTGCTCCAAATACAGTTCCAGCATAATGCCCCAGCCAGGCACTATGTTATCCCTCAAAATACTGCCACCATGTTTGTTGTTACCTCTATTACTCATTCCATAACTCCTCAGTACCTATGAAAATCAGCCCTACCTAGGTTTCCACTACCCAAAATCCAAAACTGTCACTACAGCAATATCAAACAATACTGACCACTTCATAATTTCCCACATACCTGACCCCACCATTCCTAAAAACTACCACCCGATTAGACCGAGGTATATCAGCCCCAAAACTAAACATTACCAAAAATTTACAAACAAAATTATGAAACTCGTAGTTAGCTTACATTACAGTCTGACAATGGATAGAGACATCCACCCAAACCCTGGCCCATCCCCACTTGCTGATTCCAGTTCCCAAACTAATATTCCTTCTAACATAACACTGGCTAACAGGCCCCCTAATTCTCTCCTGACCTGCCAACTAAATATCAGAAGCATAAACAATAAGGTCTATAATTTGCATGCCCTCTTAGCAATTTATTCCCCTGATGTATTATGTCTTACAGAGATCTGGCTAAAACCAGTAACTAAAGACAATGAGCTAATACCACCTGGGTATGACATACTTAGATTAGATTGTACTACTAGGAAGGGTGGTGGGGTAGCTGTACTCTATAAAAATACAATAGATGTTACGACAGTCTCCCTACAACCACCCCAGTTAAATAATGCAGAAATTCTTATTACCAAACTACAGATTAACAATAACAAATGCATAAACATTGTCTGCATTTACATTCCCCCAGGTAATAATACAAACACCCTAGAAGACATCCTCCACTGGTTATCCAGTACCTACCCCCAAGAAACTATGGTGCTTGGAGATTTTAACATTGATTGGAAAACCTGTTCCTCGGAATCACCTCCAACCCATGTCAACCTACATGGTTTTACAAAGCTCATATCCTCCCCCACCAGGATGGGCAAACCCAATAACAAAGACAGTATCCTAGATTGGATACTTATCAACAGCCACCCCTATATGTACAAGTCAGGGAGCCTCCCAGATGACCTAGGTGACCACTTACTTACGTACCTTATCAAGGACAAGGTAGACAACCCCCACCAGACCACCTTTAAATCCATCAGAAATAATGAGAATTTCAACTCCACCAATTTTCAAAATGAACTTGAAGCTTGCAAGTGGTCAATCCTAAAGCACCTTTCACTGGACTACTTTAATTCCATATTCGTTACTATTCTTGATTCTCATGGTCCTGCTTACTGCATTAGAACCAATACAAAAACTGCCCCATGGCTCTCAAAAGAGGCCAAATCTAAAATCATAGCTAAAATAAGGCATGTGACAAATGGTGTGCCACAAAAGACTCACTAGATCAACTTAGTTACCGAGAGCTAAAGAATCACACAAAAAAATCTATTATACTAGACAAAAAACACTTTTACTACCATCTTCAACAAAAACATCACAACAAACCTCAAAAGTTTTGGGCAAGAATAAACAAAGTTCTTCACCCAGGACAGTCCTCCACTCCTACCCCATCAGCTTCCAACCATAAATCCCCAGAGGATATTGCAAATACCTTAAATAGTTTCTTCACAGAGACTATCTAATCCTTAGCCAGCCAACTGGCACCCAGCTGCTCCATCCCAAATTCTGCCACAGCCAATACCCCACTCTTCTTTAGCTTTCAGCCTGTTTCTACATCACTTGTCAGATCTCTAATTAAGAAATTAAAACCAACTACTCTAGCAGCTGCTCTCCTCCCACCAGAGTATCTGCAAAAAGCAGCATATGGAATAGCATACCCCATCTCCAACATAATCAACAGAATCTTATCGGAAGCCACCATCCCCTCCATTTGGAAAATATCTCATTTAATACCACTCCATAAAGGAGGCAACTCCTTCAAACTGTCAAACTTTAGACCCATAGCTATTCTGTCACCATTGGCTAAAATTATGGAGAAGTGTGTCCATAAACAACTTATGCATTATCTTACCTAGAATAAGCTGTTGGCTAACTCTTAGCATGGTTTTAGGCCACACCACAGTACCATCTCAGCCATCCTATCCTTCTCTAGCACCATAAACCATAACCAAAATAATAGCAAGCTTTCCTCAGCCCTCTTTTTAAACCTCTTCAAGGCCTTCATTATGGTCAAGCACCAGATACTCATGCACACCCTTAAGGCATTCTCACTAAAGAGCCATGAGCTTCAATTGTTCCAATCTTACTTGTAAACCACCAAATAGACCAGCATGAGCAGAATGGAGTTCAAAAGTCCTTTATTGAGTGTACTATAACAGACCGGTTTCGGCAAAAATTGCCTTCTTCAGTGTAGGACAAAACAAACATGTCCCTTACATCACGCATTTAAATATAAACCAACAGCCAATAAGGCAAGCAGGTTCATAAATATTAATAAAGTGAAGAAAAAAATATATGTATTTTTTTAAAGAAGAACATATGATTTAAAATATTCAAAAGGTACAATAGTTTGAGATCATGACATATGTCATCAGAGCAGCCAGTGGTCACAAATGGAAAAATGGATAAAAAGGAAATAAATGAAATCAATGAAAAATAATGATAAAAAATATTGACAAATATGAAAATATATATGACATAAACAAATAGTAAACAAAAATAATGTCCATACAGCAAAAGCATAGGTTTTGATACAGCGTATAATAAGACAAGCCTCCAAAATAAAATATAAAATAATAATGATCAATGACCTCAACCCCCATATAGTATATGCACTACTGATCATAACAGGGCCCATTATGAAATATAAATGAAGAGTCATAAAACAAAAAAGAAAAAACATAAACATCAGTTATGTTAACAAATATAACAATAATCTTTCTATCAGTGAAAATCCAAAACTTTCAACATAGTATGTGTGCAGGTTTAACCTGTAATGTCCATAACACCCTAGAGGTGATCATTGAGACCTGGATGAAACAAACCCCCCAGGTAGTGATCCAATATTTCTCTTTGTGATCTAGTAAACCATGCCAACCTTGTTTGTTAGTTCTATCTCCAGAAATTCGATCAATAACCATGAAATTGAATTTGGCCTGTGGATGTTTAAGTGTATGCTGATATAGGGCACTAGTCTCCTTATGATTCCTGATATCACTACGATGTTCATTCATTCTAGATCTTAATGCTCTAGAAGTTTGGCCCACATAAAATGCACCACAATAACAGAATGCTAGGTACACCACCCAATCGCTACTGCAATTACCAAAGATTTTTATGTTGAATATCCTACTGGTGTTACGACTGGAAAATTCTTTAGATTTAGGCATATAAGAACAAGAACCACAATGACCACAGGGGAAAGAGCCAAAAAGCTCGTCATCATGTAATGTAAGTTGTTTGTGAATAGTACCTCCACTAGCCATGTGTTTAAAGTGTGACAGGTAAGAGCCCAAGGTTTTACTCCGCTTGTATGAAAAATGACATCGAGGCCCTAACATTGTTCATAGCCTGTCATTGGCCAGTAAAATATTCCAATGTTTATTGATAATATCCCTGACCATATTGATGTTTCTTCCATAAGTCGTAATGAATCTAACCTGGGTACCAGATGTCTGCTTATTTTTGTTTTTGTATTGCAATAGTTCTTCCCTCTCTATACAATTGGCCCTATATCTGGCAGACACAATATCATATTGATCATAACCTCTATTAGTGAACCTCTGACTAAGGTCCTTGCTGGCTAGTTGGTATTCCTGATCATTAGAGCTGAGACGTTTAATATGAATGAATTGAGATATAGGAATACTTCTGATAGTATGACGGGGATGTAGGCTAGAAGCATGAAGCAAAGTATTATATTGTGGATACTTGCGAAACACCTTTGTAGACAAGGTGTGATCTGAGTTCCTAAGTACCGTGACATCCAAAAAATTGATAGTATTTTTATCATAAGTCACAGAGAATTCAAGTCCCCATACATTGTCATTAAGGTATTCCACAAATTCCTGCAAGTAACCCACATCCGACGCCACACTAGCCAACAGTCGTCCAGATAACGTCGCCAGATGTCCATCTCCACCTGATAGATGTTGTGTAAGGTGTCATATATCATGTATTCCTCAACATAGGCCATAAAAAGATCGGCATATATGGAGCAAAGATGCTCCCATAGCTGTTCCTTGCAACTGCCAGTAACATTGGCCTTGAAAATAAAGAACATTCTTGTTGAGTACATGTTCGGACATACAGATCAATAATGTATTGAACCCAGGTGTATAAAGATTCCCTTTCTAACCAGTATTGAAGAGATTGTAAACCGCCCAATGCGGTATACTTGTATATAATGATTTTACATCTAATGTACACATATACCAATCAGGTTCCAGTTGGGTATCTTTAATTAGCTGTAGGAATTGGGTGGTGTCCTGCAGTCTAGATCTTATCAGGCCTAACAATGGCTTAAGATATTTCGTAAGGAAAGCCGATAAGGGTTCAGTCAAGGATCCTATTCCAGAGACAATCGGTCTGCCAGGTGGTTTTATCAAAGATTTATGAATCTTAGGTAAAAGGTACAGTATCTGTTTTGAAGGTTCAGAAACCATAAGTGAAGCCAAACACTTATTATTAATAATGCCCTCCTCACAGGCTAACTGCAAAAAAGAATCAATTTCTTCCTTGAAAACAGGCGGGATCTAAAGACATGTGCATATAACACTTAGTGTCAGACAATTGTGTCAACCCTTCCTGAATATAGTCAGCAGTATTCAAAACCACAACAGCACCTCCCTTATCAGCAGAGACGACCACTATATCTTTATTATTACATAATTGGTCCAAGGCTGACCTATCATCCGAGGTGAGATTGCTTGCTAACATAACATGCCCTGAATTCTCAAAATGAATGTCCCTCAAAATAGTATCCATAAATATGGAAACATGTTTATTCATGGGCGGTTGGAAAGATGACTTGCCAAAACTAAAGATGTTCTTCATCTCACATTGCTGCAGTCCTGACACTTGGGTAGTCCGCTGTCCCAGTCGGCCCGAATACCAAAGTATAAGGCTGACGTCGGTCAAGGCGCATTAGTCTGACGTCAGGACGTTAGGGTACAAATGCGCATGACCGACGTCATTTCCTCAGTCTTTTTTGCCGCATGGTCCGATGCAGAAGCAGTTTTGCAAGTGCAGGTTGGCGTTCTGAGATTTTCCGAAGTCGGAGTTTCAGACCGAATCCAAGTTGGCTAAGTACCCCGTTGGGGAATATTTTGGTTTTTTCTTGCCTCAGTATTTTACCGGATGTCAGAAAAAGTGAATAACTGTATTTCTTGTGGGAAACAGATACCTCATAGGGATTACCATACCTTGTGTATACCCTGCTTAGGGCCTGAGCACGACGTTGTTGGCTGTCGCTCTTGTGCTAGATTTAACAAACGCACTATAAAGAGAAGATTAGATTGTGCCAGGTTAGTTTTTGGGAAGCGGTGTAATTATAAAATGCCGCCGGATGCTCCAAAAAGCGCAAGGACAAAACAGCAAAGCCTAGGTTGGAAGAACCGTCCGTGCGGACGCCGGTTCTTTAGAGGGCTCGGTGGAGCCAGAGGTTCAGCCAGAAATTTCTTTGGAATCCCAGGAGAGACTTTATTACTGCAAGATGTGACCTCTCAGGAGGTAGGCCAGGCGGAAGGGGCTTCTCAGGTAGCTGTTCTTCCCTCCCTTCCTAAGGTGGTTAGGCCCTCCTGCTGTTTCCAAGGCTTCTCCCAGAGGCTGGCCAGGTTTTGTTTCAGGTGTTACCCCTAGTTCTTCAGGGTCTGTACCTAAGAAGCATATGCTTAAGATGGCAGAAGATTTGATTACAATGATTAGAGGTTCTATGGCCCCTCCTGATAAGAGGCCTAGGGTGGAACCTGAGCTTGGGAGTTTTGAGCAGTGTTCGGATGCTTCTGAGTCTTCGGCTGAAGACTTGCAGGAGTATTCCCCTTATTCTGATTCTGATGTAGATGATTCTACTCCTTCTGCTTCTCCTCCTGAGGATTTTTCATTTTCAGAGACTCTTCATTCCATGAGGGAGCATTTTAAATGGGAAGGTCAGGATTTCTCTGATTCCAGGAAAAGGCTTAGGGAATTTTTGTTTCTACCCCAGCATAGGCCTTTAGCTATACCTCCTGTTCTAGATGTGGTGGAGGATGTTTTTGCAGAGGCTTCTCTGAACCCTGATTCTTTGCCTCCTGCTCCAGTTAAAACGGATAGATATTATAGGGTGCCTGAAGTTCATAAGTATCTTTTTAAGAGTCCTAGGGCAGACCCAGAAACTGTTTCACAGGGGCCTAAAGGTGTTAAGGCTTCTGTTGTTAAAAATCCTGTTCCTCCGGATAAAGAGGCAAGGGCTTTGGATAGATGGGGAAAGAAAGTGTATACTTCTTCCACTTTGGCCATGAGAGCTTTGAATTGCCAGTTTCACATGTTGAAATACCAAAATTATCTCCTTTCACAATTAAAGTCTAAGGTAGATGCTTTGGCGGAAGGTATTGAGTGTAAAGAGTTGCAGGATTTAGTTCATGTTTCTGAACAGGTGGGTAAGCATTCTTTGCAATGTGGTTTTGATGCTGTGCAGGCCTCTTCGAGGGTGGCTGCCACTGGTTTGGTTCTTCGCAGGCACGCCTGGCTGAGGGATCAGAATTTAGCTGAGCATGTGAAGACAAGGATTTTAGATGCTCCTTTACAATCTGATGTGTTGTTTGGTTCACCTGTGGAAGCAGTTCTAAAGAAAATGGAAGACAAGGCTAAGTCTATGCAGACTGTTAAAGATTTTGCAGGTTCAGCCTCCAAGTTTAGTAGAAATTGGCCTACCAAGGGGTGGACATATCCTGCTTATGATTCCCAGTCTAGGGGTAGGTCTAGACGTGGTAGGGGCAGAGCTCAAGGTTCTTTTAGGCCTAGAACAGGAGTTCACCTGCTCAGTCTTCTGGTGAGGGCAGGGTCAGTCCTTTTGTAAACAGACCCAATGACCTGCCTTTTCAGCTGCCAGAATCTTCTCGTCTGGCAGCACCTTTGGGAGGAAGGTTGGCACTTTTCAAAGAAAACTGGAGTTTAATTACCCAAGACAGATGGGTATTGGATATCATTCACCACGGTTACAGGTTTTATTTCCATACCTTGCCTCCTTTCAAAGGCATGCCAGACATTCCTCCTCAACAAAGGAAAGAGGCTCACAGGCAAATTTCTCTGTTGCTCCAAATAGGGGCCATTCAGCCGGTTCCTGTGCCAGAAAGGGGCCTAGGATTTTATTCTCGCCTGTTCCTAGTACCAAAAAGGGGAACACGTGGAGACCAATTTTGGATCTGTCTATCCTCAACACTTATCTGGACATTCCCAAGTTCAAAATGTTGACGTTACAACAGCTTTTACCTCTGCTGGGCAAAGATCACTGGATGGTAACTTTGGATCTCAAGGAAGCTTACCTTCATGTTCCTATCAGACTAATTTGCAGGAAGTATCTGCGAGCTGGGAATTCTCATTATCAGTTCTCTGCATTGCCCTTTGGCTTATCTACTGCGCCCAGAGTATTCACAAAGGTTCTGGCTCCAGTGATAGCTTTCTTCAGGCTAAAAGGAATACAAATCTATCCTTATTTGGACGATTGCCTACTTCTGGCTCAAGGAAGGACGTGCTTCTTCAGCATTTGGAATATGTGATAGCAGTGCTAAGATGCCTAGGGTATTCTGTGAACGAAATAAAGTCCAGTCTAGTACCCTCTCAAGACATGTGCTTTCTGGGTGTGAGACTGAATACAGCAACCCAGATGGCCTTTTTAACCCCGGACAAACAAAAGAATCTTTCTCTTTACTTCCATCAACTATCTCATCAGTCCGGGCTGACTGCAAGGACAGTCCTTCAAGCCTTAGGGTTCATGGCATCTTGTATTCTGGTACTTCCCAATGCCAAACTGCATATGAGGAAGCTACAATGGTATCTCAAAATGTATGGACACAGCACTGCCAGGATTTGGACACTGTCATTCAAATAATACCTTGCATTCAAAAGGAATTTTTGTGGTGGGCTCAGGAATGTCACCTAAACAAGGGACTCTCTGTGACCCGGCCAGAGGCGAGTCAGATTCTAATGACAGATGCCTCAGACACAGCTTGGGGAGCTCATCTGAATGGAAAGTGGATACAAGACAAGTGGCCTGCCAGACTGCAGCATCTACATATCAACATGAAGGAGATGTTAGCAGTCCAGTTTGCATTACTGGCTTTCAAGGATTTACTTCTTCCAGGGCAGGTGTTGATTCTAACAAGACAACACAACTGTCATGTGGTACATCAACAAACAAGGGGGAACACATTCTTATCCTCTATGCAGGCAAGCAATGATTTTGTGGGAGACTGCGTTAAGCTTGCAACTGAATCTTCAAGCAAGGTTTCTGCCAGGAGCACAGAACTCCTTAGCAGATGTGTTAAGCAGGCAAATCATGGATCCCCACGAGTGGAAACTGGATCTTCATGTATTTCAGACATTGACAGTGTCCTGGAGAACTCCAGACATAGATCTGTTCGCTTCTCCACTAAACCACCAGCTGCCAAAGTTTTGCACGAAAAGGTTTCATCACACAGCCTGGAAAGTGGATGCTCTTTCTTTCAGTTGGAAAAATCTTCATGTGTATGCCTCTCCTCCCAAAGGTACTCCTAAAGGTCAGACAAGACAAGCCAAGGATGATTTTGATAGCTCCAGATTGGCCTCGGCAGCACTGGTACCCATTGCTGAGGAGTCTGGTAAGGAAGCCTCCATGGCCCTTACCTTTGATTCCACACCTATTGTCTCAGAAGGATGGGCATCTACTCAATGTCAAGCTTCACTCTCTTCATCTAACAGCCTGGCATATTCTGTTTTGAACCATAGCAGGTCTCAGCTTCCTCAACAAGTTTTGAATGTGATTATGGAAGCCAGAAGGCCTAGTACAAGGAAAGTGTACGCAGGAAAATGGAAGAGATTTTTATTTTGGTGTACAGCAAAGGATTTGGATGTTTCCGAGCCAAATTTGAGTGTGGCTCTTCAATATCTTACTGAGTTATTGGACAAAGGTTTGTCTTTCTCTTCCATTAAGATTCATGCTGCAGCAATTTCAGCTCACTATGATTGTGACCCACCATTGTTTTCTCATCCTTTGTTCAAGCAATTTCTTAGAGGGGCAAAGAATATAAGACCCCCACGGAGAGCTCCTACTCCTGCTTGGGACCTCAATTTTGTGTTGGAGAAACTCACTCTACAACCTTTTGAGCCTGCAGCTACTGCTGAATTGAAATATTTGTTATGGAAGACTGCTTTTTTGTTAGCCATTACCTCTGCAAGAAGGGTGTCTGAATTGCAGGCCCTTATGGGTTGAGCCTTTCTGATTTTTCATAAGGATAGGGTATCTTTACGTACTAATCCTTCCTTTATGCCTAAAGTGGTTTCTAGTGTGGCTTTAAACCAAACTATTCATTTGCCTACCTTTATGCAAATCCCCAAAATAAGGGGGAAAAGATTTTGCACACTTTAGATGTACACAGGCAATTACGTTATTATTTAAGCAGGACTAAGGATTTTAGGCAGTCTCAGCATTTGTTTGTTTCTTTTGCTTTGAGTTCTCAGGGTAAGCCTGTGTCAAAACAAACTATTTCTAAGTGGATTGGGTTTTGCATTACTTTCTGTTACTCCCATCATGGCAAGGAGATTCCAGCTGGGATTAGGCCTCATTCCACTAGGGCTACTGCCACTTCTACAGCATTTCTAAGGGGGGTGGCAACTAAAGATATTTTGGAGGCAGCTACTTGGAGTTCAGTGCATACCTTCTCTAAGCATTACCACCTTCCTCTCTACTCTAAATCTAGGGCTGGTTTTGCCACTGCTGTTTTACAGGGCATGTTGTCAGCTCCTGCTTCTTTGTGATTTGCCATCCTCCCTTACCTCTGCTTTGGGATTCTACCCAAGTGTCAGGACTGCAGCAATGTGAGATGAAGAACATAGTACAGTTTTGTACCTACCATAAATGTAGATGTTCGAAGATCCACATTGCTGCAGTCCAATTTACCCTCCCTCCTTCCCCTCTGTGTGTAGGAGTGGTTGTGTGGGTAGGTTTGTACCTTTTTGACTTTGTATATATTGTACATATATTTGGTACAGGGGTGTTTGGTGTGTTGTTGTTTTTTGGTTTGGCCTTATCCTTTTAGGGTCTTCTGACATCTGGGGCAAGAAAAGACTGAGGAAATGACGTCGGTCATGCGCATTTGTACCCTGACGTCCTGACGTCAGACTAATGCGCCTTGACCGACGTCAGCCTTATACTTTGGTATTCGGGCCGACTGGGACAGCGGACTACCCAAGTGTCAGGACTGCAGCAATGTGGATCTTCGAACATCTACATTTATGGTAGGTACAAAACTGTACTTTTTCTGGTGGTTTGGAATTATCATCATCAAAAAACAATTTTAAGTTCAAAATCCGACAAAATGCCTGTAAGTCTTGAATAATATGATATTCTTGACTGAAGAAAGAGGGAATGTAATTGAGACCTTTGTTCAAAAGAACAATCTGTTCATTGGTCAAAGAAACTTTTGACAAATTTAGTACATTCTGATTAGAGGTTGGCATAACTTCTACCTCAAAAGGTTGTCCAGTAAACCCTGAAATGAGACATGAGTGGTTTGCTTTTCGGTGCTTTCTGCCTCCCCGGTGTCCCTTGCCCCTTCTAAAGGGGAGGTTTTATTTGTTTTCTTCCTGTTAGGGGAAACCTTCTCAGAGGCCCCTTCACTATCAGTGAATGAGGATTCCTCCCCGGACATGCTAAATGAGGTGTCACTCTTATTTTTCAAGATTGAGCGAGGTCTCTTTTTGGTGCAACTAGGCCCCGTCCTGACCTGATTAGTATCAACAAATCTAACAGATCGACTAAAATCAAAAGGTTTGCCCCGTTGATAGTCTGAGTAGTCCCGATGGAACTTCTTAATTTTACGTTCCTTGATGGTTTTCTCATGTTCCATCAAATCATGGGAGAGTTTTTTGATATTATCCTGATATTTAGGAGAAGATTCAAACTTATGAACATCTGAACATAAAGTTTTAATTTCTTGTATATTCAAATCAACTGTTCTTTCATAATATTGCAACAAAATATTCACAAATGACATGGATCCCATCTGTAGAGCTTCCTTCCAATCTTGGTTCAATTTATCGTCTGGTCTCCCCACTAGAGGTTGAATACGTATGCGAAGTCCTCTGGGAGCCATATTCTGGGTAGAATAAGCTCTAAATAGCTTAAGATGCCAAATATTAGATCTAAGTATTTTGAATGCTTTGGTGATTGAGTGAAAAAACATATCACAATCAACCAAAGACGATTGAGCTGAATTGACCGGATCATTGCTTGGCAGGTTATCAATGCCAAATACACCTATATCCTGCCGATCAGCACATAATCCAGACAGAATACTGTTGAGATCCATGCTGTGAATCTAACTATAAATATACACCCAATGAAAAGGTGGAACACGAGAAAACCACTATATAAGTGATAAATCCCCAAAAAATTGGTAAAAAACCAAAGGGCCAAATCGCACCAATAGACACAAAAAATTATCCAGAATTTATAAATAATTAATGGGATGACCAGAGGCGGCAGGAAGCACTAACCTACACAAATAAATTTATTTCAAGGTTGAATGAAAAACTACCAAATAGTGGTGATAAAGGACAAGATACATACCATCGGGCATTCAATAGAGCGTTTTCAAGATCACTACTGATATTTTTTGGGCAGGCTTTACATTCAAATATAGCCTTTACACCTTTTGGTGTTATAACTGAGGTTTATGTTATCTTGATGCATGTGGGGGTTTATGACTCAACACTACATGATTTGTTGGGTGTACCGATACACTTGAATTTGGGCCTTATCCATCGAAGGACTGGTGTGGCTGGGACTTCGGCACTTTTGTGCTCCTGCATATATTTATGCTTTGGTATTACTTCAAGGACATTTACTGTGTAACGGTCGTTTTAGGACTGGGTATTCGGAAGATTCATACTTCAAGATTGGTTGGACTTGAACAAAAGTAGACTTTATCTTTGCATTTATTAATCATATGTAATGATCACAATTACTGTTTGTTTGCTTATAAGCTGACAGATTTTGTCAACAGTTCAGACATACCCTGTTTATGTCAATGTGATAATTTTGATTAAGCTTGCATTTTGATACCAGTATTGGCGTGTCTACATTTCATACAAACAATTATTGGCCTACTTGATATTTGCCTATAATTCTAAATACTAGGTCATACTTATTTGGTCATTACCTAATACATTATCTTTGTTTATTTGGTGATATTTGGTGTAACAAACAGGGTTGGTTCTTATTTCCCAATTTTGTCATGTGACACTATTATTTGGGTTTGGCCTAAATTACACTTGAATATAAAACATATACACATGGCCTTTCTGGCCAGTACAGTTTTGGGATTTTATATTGATGGTTTGTTGTCCCTTGAAGTATCTAGCAATATATCTATGTGGGTCGAGTTTTATGGTCCCTCATGCTTAATGGTGAATATGTTTCTTTAAATCTAGTGGTATAAGGGACTAGTGCATTCATCAGTACATATTGTATGCCTGCTTATTTTGTTGTATATCAGCACTAGTTTAGGTTTAAATCCTTTGTAGTCTTGGATCTATATATAATCTTTTTGTATCATAGTGACCTTTATTATTCTCACTCTATAAGCCGCTTATATACTGGCTTTTGTTTATTCCAAGGTTGGGGTCCTCACACTGATTCTTCTGAAATAGGTCAAATCATAATATTGGAGTCTGATTATATCAGTTCCTCATGAATATTATTGTGATATATTTATTTTCTTAAAAAAACTTTGTGGTATAAGTGATCAGAATATTTGTGAGCACTATTTCTTTTAGTGTATGTTGTTGCATATCGGTGCCAATTTAGATTACCAAGTCTATTGCTGATTCAGAACAGGGGCGTTACTAATTTGAAGGCCGTTAATAGGCATAGTCCTACTGTTACACTAGCTTCAGGTCATACATTTAAATAATAAATTTTTTTTGGTGTACTTTAACCTTTTTTAGGTTCCTACTAATAATGTGATAAATAACTTATTTGTTTTTTAACAAATTCAAGGACACACCTTTGAACTTTCACAACTAGTAATTGTGTTTGGATTTCATCTTATGCTAGTTGTTAGTTGGTTCTGGTAAATGCAGATTCTCTGCTCGGTCCCCCAATAGCAATAAATATAGACAATTCTAAGTGATTACATTCGTTTTTGTTCTTGATTATATTCATTTATACACAAGATACATAGTTTATGGATAATATTGTTGAGTCTAACAATGGGTATCAGTGTTAATCCATATTAGCAGGTTTGCTTTAGTATTGGTTGATATTTTTTTGAAATATAAAACTGGATTTTTACTGGTTGTTTTTTCAAGATCAATCAATATATCATCCTTGGAGATGGTATGTATCTTGTCCTTTATCACCACTATTTGGTAGTTTTTCATTCAACCTTGAAATAAATTTATTTGTGTAGGTTAGTGCTTCCTGTCGCCTCTGGTCATCCCATTAATTATTTATAAATTCTGGATAATTTTTTGTGTCTATTGGTGCGATTTGGCCCTTTGGTTTTTTACCAATTTTTTGGGGATTTATCACTTATATAGTGGTTTTCTCGTGTTCCACCTTTTCATTGGGTGTATATTTATAGTTAGATTCACAGCATGGATCTCAACAGTATTCTGTCTGGATTATGTGCTGATCGGCAGGATATAGGTGTATTCGGCATTGATAACCTGCCAAGCAATGATCTGGTCAATTCAGCTCAATCGTCTTTGGTTGATTGTGATATGTTTTTTCACTCAATCACCAAAGCATTCAAAATACTTAGATCTAATATTTGGCATCTTAAGCTATTTAGAGCTTATTCTACCCAGAATATGGCTCCCAGAGGACTTCGTGATTGACCTCTAGTGGGGAGACCAGACGATAAATTGAACCAAGATTGGAAGGAAGCTCTACAGATGGGATCCATGTCATTTGTGAATATTTTGTTGCAATATTATGATAGAACAGTTGATTTGAATATACAAGAAATTAAAACTTTATGTTCAGATGTTCATAAGTTTGAATCTTCTCCTAAATATCAGGATAATATCAAAAAACTCTCCCTTGATTTGATGGAACATGAGAAAACCATCAAGGAACGTAAAATTAAGAAGTTCCATCGGGACTACTCAGACTATCAACGGGCAAACCTTTTGATTTTAGTCGATCTGTTACATATGTTGAAACTAATCAGGACAGGACGGGACCTAGTCGCACCAAAAGAGACCTCGCTCAATCTTGAAAAATAAGGGTGACACCTCATTTAGCACGTCCGGGAGGAATCCTCATTCACTGATAGTGAAGGGGCCTCTGAGAAGGTTTCCTAACAGGAAGAAAACAAATAAAACCTCCCTTTAGAAGGGCAAGGGACACCGGGGCAGAAAGCAAAAGCAAACCACTCATGTCTCATTTCAGGGTTTACTGGACAGCCTTTTGAGGTAGAAGTTATGCCAACCTCTAATCAGAATGTACTAAATTTGTCAAAAGTTTCTTTGACCAATGAACAGATTGTTCTTTTGAACAAAGGTCTCAATTACATTCCTCTTTCTTCAGTCAAGAATATCATATTATTCAAGACTTACAGGCATTTTGTCGGATTTTGAACTTAAAATTGTTTTTTGATGATGATAATTCCAAACCACCAGAAAACTTTAGTTTTGGCAAGTCATCTTTCCAACCCATGAATAAACATGTTTCCATATTTATGGATACTATTTTGAGGGACATTCATTTTGAGAATTCAGGGCATGTTATGTTAGCAAGCAATCTCACCTCGGATGATAGGTCAGCCTTGGACCAATTATGTAATAATAAAGATATAGTGGTCGTCTCTGCTGATAAGGGAGGTGCTGTTGTGGTTTTGAATACTGCTGACTATATTCAGGAAGGGTTGACACAATTGTCTGACACTAAGTGTTATATGCACATGTCTTTAGATCCCACGCCTGTTTTCAAGGAAGAAATTGATTCTTTTTTGCAGTTAGCCTGTGAGGAGGGCATTATTAATAATAAGTGTTTGGCTTCACTTATGGTTTCTGAACCTTCAAAAGAGATACTGTATCTTTTACCTAAGATTCATAAATCTTTGATAAAACCACCTGGCAGACCGATTGTCTCTGGAATAGGATCCTTGACTGAACCCTTATCGGCTTTCCTTACGACATATCTTAAGCCATTGTTAGGCCTGATAAGATCTAGACTGCAGGACACCACCCAATTCCTACAGCTAATTAAAGATACCCAACTGGAACCTGATTGGTATATGTGTACATTAGATGTAAAATCATTATATACAAGTAAACCGCATTGGGCGGTTTACAATCTCTTCAATACTGGTTAGAAAGGGCGAATCTTTATACACCTGGGTTCAATACATTATTGATCTGTATGTCCGAACATGTACTCAACAAGAATGTTCTTTATTTTCAAGGCCAATGTTACTGGCAGTTGCAAGGAACAGCTATGGGAGCATCTTTTGCTCCCATATATGCCGATCTTTTTATGGCCTATGTTGAGGAATACATGATATATGACACCTTACACAACATCTATCAGGTGGAGATGGACATCTGGCGACGTTATCTGGATGACTGTTGGCTAGTGTGGCGTGCGGATGTGGGTTACTTGCAGGAATTTGTGGAATACCTTAATGACAATGTATGGGGACTTGAATTCTCTGTGACTTATGATAAAAATACTATCAATTTTTTGGATGTCACGGTACTTAGGAACTCAGATCACACCTTGTCTACAAAGGTGTTTCGCAAGTATCCACAATATAATACTTTGCTTCATGCTTCTAGCCTACATCCCCGTCATACTATCAGAAGTATTCCTATATCTCAATTCATTCGTATTAAACGTCTCAGCTCTAATGATCAGGAATACCAACTAGCCAGCAAGGACCTTAGTCAGAGGTTCACTAATAGAGGTTATGATCAATATGATATTGTGTCTGCAGGATATAGGGCCAATTGTATAGAGAGGGAAGAACTATTGCAATACAAAAACAAAAATAAGCAGACATCTGGTACCCAGGTTAGATTCATTACGACTTATGGAAGAAACATCAATATGGTCAGGGATATTATCAATAAACATTGGAATATTTTACTGGCCAATGACAGGCTATGAACAATGTTAGGGCCTCGATGTCATTTTTCATACAAGCGGGGTAAAACCTTGGGCTCTTACCTGTCACACTTTAAACACATGGCTAGTGGAGGTACTATTCACAAACAACTTACATTACATGGTGACGAGCTTTTTGGCTCTTTCCCCTGTGGTCATTGTGGTTCTTGTTCTTATATGCCTAAATCTAAAGAATTTTCCAGTCGTAACACCAGTAGGATATTCAACATAAAAATCTTTGGTAATTGCAGTAGCGATTGGGTGGTGTACCTAGCATCCTGTTATTGTGGTGCATTTTATGTGGGCCAAACTTCTAGAGCATTAAGATCTAGAATGAATGAACATCGTAGTGATATCAGGAATCATAAGGAGACTAGTGCCCTATATCAGCATACACTTAAACATCCACAGGCCAAATTCAATTTCATGGTTATTGATCGAATTTCTGGAGATAGAACTAACAAACAAGGTTGGCATGGTTTACTAGATCACAAAGAGAAATATTGGATCACTACCTTGGGGGGTTTGTTTCATCCAGGTCTCAATGATCACCTCCAGGGTGTTATGGACATTACAGGTTAAACCTGCACACATACTATGTTGAAAGTTTTGGATTTTCACTGATAGAAAGATTATTGTTATATTTGTTAACATAACTGATGTTTATGTTTTTCTTTTTGTTTTATGACTCTTCATTTATATTTCATAATGGGCCCTGTTATGATCAGTAGTGCATATACTATATGGGGTTGAGGTCATTGATCATTATTATTTTATATTTTATTTTGGAGGCTTGTCTTATTATACGCTGTATCAAAACCTATGCTTTGCTGTATGGACATTATTTTTGTTTACTATTTGTTTATGTCATATATATTTTCATATTTGTCAATATTTTTATCATTATTTTCATTGATTTCATTTATTTCCTTTTTATCCATTTTTCCATTTGTGACCACTGGCTGCTCTGATGACATATGTCATGATCTCAAACTATTGTACCTTTTGAATATTTTAAATCATATGTTCTTCTTTAAAAAAATACATATATTTTTTTCTTCACTTTATTAATATTTATGAACCTGCTTGCCTTATTGGCTGTTGGTTTATATTTAAATGGGTGATGTAAGGGACATGTTTGTTTTGTCCTACACTGAAGAAGGCAATTTTTGCCGAAACCGGTCTGTTATAGTACACTCAATAAAGGACTTTTGAACTCCATTCTGCTCATGCTGGTCTATTTGGTGGTTTGCTGTATTTGGTTTGGACCGTGCATTTCCCCCTTGCATGGGATTCTGTTGGTTCGTCCAATCTTACTTGTGTCGTAGACAACAAGCCATCCTATGGGGGGACAAACTATCAACCTGTCTACCTGTCAACTTAGGTGCCCCCCAGGGCTCCATACTATGACCCCTTCTTTTTTCTCTCTTTATTAATGACCTTCCCACTGTCATCCCAAATGCTACCTGTATCCAATATGTGGATGACTCCACCTTGATTTGTTCAGCCACCTCCCCAACAGAACTAATGCCATTAACCCAGAATACTTTCAGTATAGTTAAAAACTGCCTCTCTAACAGTCAGCTGGTATTAAACCCTAACAAAACAAAGTTGCTTCTTTTCTCCCCCACTTGTAAGTCTTCCTCACTACTCTTTACCATAATATCTAATAATGGTACCATTATCTCCCCAGATGCGCAAATTAAACTCTTAGGCATCACAATAGACAACACCCTCAAATTTGATATGCATGCAAATGAAACTGTCAAAACCATTAACAAAAACATGGCTCCCTCTATAAAATCAAACCTTTTCCTTAGTCCATTTGCTAGGACTGCTATTGCTCATTCCTGTCTACTCTCCACTCTTCTCTATGCCTCCCCTCTACTCACTAATTTGAACAAATTCTCTCTTAGCAAACTCTCCAGCTGTTATAACCATATTGCTAGATTTGCAACAGGCATGCCCTATAGGACCCACCACTGTCACTACCTAAATCTTCTGGGTTGCTAGAATGGCCTAGCCTACTTCAGTACAACCAGCTTATAATTGCCCATAAAGTGCTCAACCACCCTGATAATATGCCTGCACTTAAAAATATCATCAACCCTTATAGCACCCTGAGGTCACTTCACTCTTCTAATAAACTACTGGTTCAAACATCCAAAATCAACAACTCTGCTGGGGACTCCCTGTTTGGTAACTCTGTTGGCAAAACTTGGAACTCTCTTCCTGATGATCTTACTCTTAAACCCTCTCTTACTCAGTTCAAAAAAAGCCTCAAGCTATACTTTAAAACTCACTGGCTATGTCCTTGTTCAAAACCCGTCTAGGTCCTCCTCTATAGTCTGTAATCATGTTACACTGCCTAGTCAGTTTGTCAACACTGCTTTAAAAATGTATGATTGTATTACCTGCGTGCTCAGCTGGAGCCTGTAAACTGTGTGTAACTTGTAATCATTTTGTGATTTTTTACTGTATGTTCTACTTTGGAGCTTTTTTCCCCGGGCCTTCACTGAAAATGGAAATGTATCCGGTCAGACTATCCCAGTCAACAAATGTAAAATAAAATAAATAATAAAATAAAATAATTATAAGAATCACTCCAAGAAGGTTAGAAAAGATTGGGAAGAGAGAGAGACTATTTATATACTTATG